>NC_056725.1:1302916941-1302984441 GCF_019279795.1 Protopterus annectens
CAAATGGGTTGTCACTGTACATAAGAAGGCATAACTGACACCATCATGAGCACACTGACAAACAGACCACTCTGTATGGCAGGAGGCAGTAGGCTTGCAGTACCCCAATTCATGTAAATAATGTAAATATAGGTGAAGTATATGGTACTGTACATCCAGATACCTTGCGGCAGCTCTCCCCTGATACCCCCACATTTTGTAACAGCCTAGGTCATTTATGGTGCTCCCCACCTAGACTCAATAATACAGGCCATATACCATTGTTACATACAGGCCTCTGGAGTGCTTAAGGGTACGCATGTAATGTTTAGGTGATGCCTACACATATATGGCCCCAGCCCCACTGTATGTGTGGGAGATACAACAGCAGTGGAATAATGGCAGCAATGGCAGTGTGATATACTCACAGCCCATTACAGAACAACCCCCAACAGCATGACGTATGTGCAAAGCTTGGTATGTACATGGAGGACAGAGGCTGGAACACAGGCACATATATGGAACACTTGCCATACACTAAGCAAGTTGCTGGTGTTATAGGATAGTCTGCAACATACCCTTAGTCAGGGGATTGAGGTTAGAAACAGCAATGGATGTAGCCCTGTACTGATAGCACTCAACACACACACTGCCAGTGTAATGTCTGCCCACAGGACCTGTGTGGTGGACGGACAACACATGATAGGCATACTCTGTCCAGCAAGAAGATAGGCCCACAGTAGTGTGCTATGCAGACAGACTGCATTCCAAGATAAGCTAGTATGTGCACACACACACCCTGCAACACCAGTACTATGCAAAGCATAACAAACTCTACTCACAGTCTGTCTGTAGTTCCTGATCCTCCTACAAATATGTGGCCACCCTGAGTGTGCAGGTTCTCCTGTAAGAGGTATTGCTAACTGCTGTCTGTAACACTGATGCCACACACAGGAAGGATGTCCATCACACAGGAAATGTAAAGGGACCATGCCCACATGCTGCAGAGATTTATAGTGGGTGGTTGTCATGACAGTGGTAATTGGAGGTAGTACACATGTGTAATCATATATATATGGCTATCTGGAATAGTATATGTACATATATTTCCACCATATGTCCTGGACATGGAGTGTAGACCTACCCCAGCCCCTATAGTCCCAAAGTCATAGTGCAAGGGTATGTCAGGTTTGTATAGCAGGTATATTAGTAGACTATTACTACTGCCATTGGGATTGTCTTCACAGACATGGTGTGTGTGGAAGGTCACATCTGCTTATAACATGTGTGCCATTGTCTACTGACAGTCATCCTAAGGTAATCATTGTAACGTACCGCCGCTAGCATGTAATGCCCCTGTGGAGTGCAGCAGAGATATTGTGCTAATATATGTGGAACTTTGGACATGTAATGCCCCTGTGGAGTGCAGCAGAGATATTGTGCTAATATATGTGGAACTTTGGACACACCCTGTACAGTCCAGAGGTATATACAGAACCCCTTAGTGCACAACATGTGTACCAGGCCTGACAATATGGATGTAGACAACCATGTAGATGGGTATAACACATAACGACTGGTATACATTTGCCACCATAGGTTTTGCATTCACACACTCCTGTCTGGCCTGACACATAATGACTGCTGGTACAGGGGTGCCATGGACACATACTACCCACTAGATATTGACATACATCTGTACAGCATCCCACTGCTCTGTCTGACATACATGACTTTTAAGGGAGGCCCAGCAGTAGCACATCTAGCAAGTATATGCACATGACATCTCACTGGGTAAGTACACTAAGCTGTTAGGCATGTAACAATGCACTGTGCAGGCTACAGGTAGACTGGCTCAACACTGGCCTACATCTCCTATGGGGGGATGCACATTTTCCTGCATATATAGCAGGCTCAACAGGCATGTCACAGCACAGGGTAAGATACACCTGTGCGAAAGTGCTTAACCACAACCAATGTGAATACAGCCACAGCCACATATGGAAAGCTAGCATAATATTACAGTATATGGACTATCTGTTCTACACCATCCTCATATGTGCCACTCACAGAATGACCCTACGTATACTGGGCTGCTACACAGTTTGGTCTGATGGCTGTCTGTTGTATGAGACATGTGTGTATATGGCCCTACAAACATGTACTCCAAAACAGTACCATACAGTCTGGCAGCATGTAACATCAGATAGAAGGGGAACTAGAACAATGACATCTACCACAGTCTGTACACAGGCTAAAGTACATATTAACAATACACACACTACCGACATTCACCATCACTACACAGACCTCAGTACTCTACAAACATCCACAGAATGTCTAGGTTATGTCATGGAATATAACCCCTACTGTACATAAAATGTGTAGCAATCAGATATATCACTGGCTTGTTATCAGATATGATGACACTATTTATGGTGTGCGGCACATATGCACCACTTCATGCACTACATATGTGCAAAGGTTGACAGAGGTGTGACTGACAGCACATACGCAGGGCCAAAATGGACATTTTGCTGTGATAACCTCATACATTTACCATTGTAACTGGGTTTGTTGCAACATATGTCCCATGAGGGATATGAAGTCAGTAACTGTCATGGCCTTCACCATCTATAGACTGCAATCCTCACACTACCTTCTGCATTCCACAGATAACCTCATACATTTACCATTGTAACTGGGTTTGTTGCAACATATGTCCCATGAGGGATATGAAGTCAGTAACTGTCATGGCCTTCACCATCTATAGACTGCAATCCTCACACTACCTTCTGCATTCCACAAATAGATGCACCATGGCTAACACATGAAACCAAAGGCACAATACTGCCCAGACTGCAGATGACCCTGCAGATGAGGATTCCTCATATTCATGGAACTGACATGGCAGGTATTGTGACATGTATGACAGCCATATCCAGACAAACACTGTTAAACCAACATTACTCCAAATGCAGTATAGCAGCACTTACAATCTGTAGTCGGGTCAGGCACACCCCCCTCCTGTTTGTTGCCTTCTTTCCACAGTGTATGTTGTTAGAGGTAAATCCCCAATCCATCCGAGATGCTGTTTGCCAAACAAAAGATCTAGTTCCTGCTCGTAGTGAATGAAGAGGGCTAACACCACCATGATGTTTCTAGATATTGGAGTGTGTTACCATGCAATTGGCTATGAGAATGTTACCACAGCTGTTCCACATGCAATCAGCTAGGGGAGGGCTGCAATTCGTGCAGAGGCCATCAGCTGATCATAAGCATCATTTAAAATACACATGCTGCTGCCTAAGCAAAGCAGGTGTGGGTCTCCACATCCACCAGAGAGGGAGTGGGGGAGGCAGACAGAGGCAAATACATGTCAGGGAGGGGTTGGAGAGTAAAACTGAAGCATGTTCATGTCACACACCTAACAGCACAGGGTATCAAACCCTCGACAACTATGTAGTGTTATCACAGTTCGATGCAGTTATTGGATGTGTCACATGGGTTACCTGCTGTGGAGCACTCAGAACACATATGTGATGGTGAGTGACATCTGCAACAAGGATACGGTAGATATATGGTAGGTGGCATACATGTGCCTGTCCCCATGAACAGGTGCCAACATCAACACAGCCACACTCTCACTAGGACGCACACACATTGACACACTTGGCAGGGCCAGGAGTATAACTCATCACTAGTGGGATTTCCACAACACATCAATGTGCAGGTATCACATGCACCACATGGGTCATATTGAGGTCGTATGGGCAAAGATTATGAGGAGGTGTCAGACATCAGACAGCATGCTTCAGTATGCCTGGGGGGGTTGTAGTGAGTGTGGATGTGGACATAGGTACCATACAACACGCAAATACACTGGGTGCCAGTACTGACATGCATGGTTGCATGTCTGCATGAGTGTGTTGTGGTCAACTGTGCCATCAGGCTATACAAGGGTAGGTGATGGGTATTCCTTGGCATCAGGCCACATGAAAATGGTCTGCATTGTGGCTCAGGGCTGTCTTTCTGCATTTGCCCACACAGGTGGGTATTGTATCCCCCATCCAGTCACCTGGGTGGTTATTGTATGTGGCCAATGCTGTGCATCCTCTGCCATGTATGTGTTCCTCACTCCATGACATAGATGGTGTCTAGGGTGTGCACACCTCCCATATGCATGTACAGTGACATGTGAAACTGTACCTGGGTTGTCTGGCCCATGTTGTGAACACAGATTACCATCAGATGTGCCAGTCTTGCCCACCTGTGCAGGTACTGGTAATGGGCAACAGGTTTACCCTGAACCTACATTGATAGCATACTAACAGCATTCCCTGGTGTCAGTGGCATCTGTCCATACAGCTCATGTTGTCAGGCATTGTATGTCCATTGTGGGTCACATGAGAAGGCACCACAGGTGGTGCAGCTGTCCATTGGGGAACATGGGGGAGGTGCACTGTCTGCATGTACGTGCATATTGGACAGATGGTCAGGGTGACATGCCACTGCTATCACTCCATAGTTACTATCGGTGACCAATATGCAGTGTACTACCCACGTATTGGCTGTTGCCTAGGCATATGTGTGTATGTGACATGGGTTGAGAGTGTGCTCTAGGTAATACTGGGGTTGCTAACTGTGATTATCTGGCCTTGATGTCACATGTATGGGTATGGCTTTGATCCCCAGCCTCTCAGCTATTTTGCATCTGTTATCCCAATAAAGTTGACATTGTGATATATCACAGGGCCACCATATAAGAAATATGCAAAACCCACTCCCCATTGGCCACAGGTGTTTCACAACCACCTCTACACTGGATACATGTCACATGCACACACCTGTCATGTGTGGGAGTGGAACCCCCTACCTAACTAGTTTATTAAACTACACAGTTATAATAAGCACCACGAAATTACTGGAGTATTTTTCCCCAAAGGTCTATTTCACAATGAATGACATCAGCAGGACTACCAAAGTAGGGCATTTCAAATGTGCTGTGAGTGAGTAGCCTAAAATGCATTGTTCCCTATACAGACAGTGAGACACACACAAAACATCCACAACTGATATGTGTGGGTATAGAACCCATAACCGAGGTCTATACCATAGTACAGCATGGAGCTGTTATAGGATGTATCACGGGGATTACTAGAGAAATTTTTCCCCAATAGTGTATTTCATAAGGAATGACATCAACAGGATTGCCAAAGTAGGGCATTTCAAATGTACTGCAAGTGACAAGCCAATAATGCATTGCTCTGTACAAAGACATTGAAACAAACACAAAACGTCCAGAACTGCCATTGTTGGGGATGGAAACCTATCACAGTTCTAAATCACAGTCCAGCAGTACATAGTTACCAGACGTGCTGCAGAGATTACTGGGCTACAATGTTCCCAGAGGTGTATTTCTAGGTGGGTGACATCAGCAGCCTTGCCAAAGTTCAGTATATGAATTTTAAGGGGTGTGAGTACTCTAAAAAGCATTGTTCTTTACTCAGTCAGACACACACACATTTGTCAAGTCTGGGGTTAGAACACCTATCTAACTACTTTATCACACTACAGCAGTATGCAGTTACAGGGCGCACTATGGAGATTATTGGGCTACAACCTTCCAGAGGTGTATTTCTAGGTGGGTGACATCAGCAGCCTTGCCAAAGTTGGGTATATGAATTGTAAGGAGAGGGAGTACTCTAACAAGCATTGTTCGACAGACACACACACACACACACACAGTTGCCAGGTCTGGGGTTAGAACACCTACCTAACTACTTTTTCACATTCCAGTAATACACAGTTACAGGACACGCTATGGAGACTACTGGGTTGCATCGTTCCCACAGGTGTATTTCTAGGTGGGTGACATCAGCAACCTTGCCAAAGTTGAGTATATGAATTGTAAGGAGTGTGAGTACTCTAAAAAGCATCGTTCTCCACTGAGGCAGAGACAGACGGACACAAACACACAGCTGTCAGGTCTGGGGTTAGAACACCTACCTAACTACTTTATCACACTACAGCAGTACGCAGTTACAGGACACACTATGGAGATTACTGGGCTACAGCTGTCCCAAAGATGTATTTCACATTGGATGACTTCAGCGGGCTTGTCATAGTAGGACTATGGAGAGGATGATGTGTGCATGGGCCATAACCCGTTCATCTAGGGGTTGACACACCACATGCAGGCACACACGGAGTCATATGTCACAGGTACATGTATACAGCTACTAGATGAGTACTTCCTTGTACAGTCATATTGCACAGCTGGCACATGTACCACATAGTCTGCAATGCTGACAAATACTGGTGGCTAGTATCTGCAGTGGGTAACATCTGCACCTCATGTGTTTGGGGCCCTTTAGCTGTGTGCTGGGTGGAACAGGCCTGGATGGCTCCTTGTCACAGTGACCCTCTTCCACACATCTATGTATGTCTACCTTTGGCTTATTTTAGTGTGTTTTCCTGACATATATGTCTGTATTCCTATCCACTGTGTGTGCAAGGCATGAGTGGTGCATACTGACAAGTGTATGCAGTAACAACTGCAACTGCCAGATATGTCTGGTCCACTGGTGTTTGCAGTCATAGCCTTCATGTGTTTAAGTGTGTGAGCATGCTCAGTATGGCTGTAGTTTGTGCTGTAGTGCTGACCTTTGTGTTGTACAACAACAGGTAGCATGCTGTCTCTACAGGGTATCCATTGATCATTTGGCTTTGACTGTTACTACATTTCTGCATACCGGGGGGGCACACCTGACTGTTTCTACATTTCTACACAGGCCTGGGGGGGCACACCTGACTGTTATTACATTACTATGTAGGATTGGGGGCACACCTGACTATTTCTATATTTCTACACAGGGTTGGGGGGGCACACCTGACTGTTATTACATTACTATGTCGGATGTGGGGGGCACACATGAAACATGTACACATTCGCTATGACCATACTGGTATGTCAGGTACTCCATTTCATTCTGTATTGCTAACTATCATGCTGACTAGAGACATACCAGTGTACTACAGATCGTGGTTTTGGTTTCCCTACATATTATTGTCTGATGTCCTACCCTTCAGAACTAACATCCCACTGCCTGTCCTGCTGTGGTTCAATCTGTGTATATTGGGACAGAGTGTTATTCTGCATTATGATTACAGCTACTAACTATTGAATTGTAAAATGAATATAAAAGAATATTTTCTGTTGTTTAGAATCAAACCTATAGAGATTTGATTTATCCAGCCACTGACTACTGCAAAGTTGCATGAACTAATCAAACAGATCTACATAACTTGCAAAGTAAGAATACTCAAGTAGTTCTCTGATAAACACTTATGGCCTGATGCCCAGATACTTGAAAACCTGTTGTTAAAGCCAGTGCTATTATGACATGGCAATCAGTCATACCTAACCCATGCTTACCTTGTGCTTCTCAGAGGCATCACGATCTCTCCTGATGGGCCTCCTTGTTTCCCTCAATCTCTGCAGAAGCTGCACATAAAAATTCAGTAATGAAAACTTGTTTGTGGTGCTGTCATGGTTGTGTATTGCATGGTCATTGGGCAATACACTTACAGAACTGAGGTGAGTCACTGAACCTATAATAATTCCCCCATCAGATAAGGAGGTCCAGTTTTTATCTTTTTAAGTCACTGCAATGGTAATGACACTGTCCACCCAGTTGTGGGATGCCAGTAGCACAGGTAACAACCTTGGCTAAACTATTCTAAGAGACAGCCTTGTACTGATACCCGGTGTATCCATCCTCCAGAAGCCTTCAGCTGTAATGTTTGACACAGGTTCATAACCCAGAGACTGCCCATGCCCTGGAATAGACATCCCATACATGTCAAGCAGAGCACCTCACTGACCCTCCTCAAGAGAAATCTTGATGAGTGGATGGGAAATAGAAAGTTCATCCCGGGGATCACTCCAGTGGCTATACTTGATAGAGGCACAGGGAACTAATGTTGGGTGGCACAATGCCAGGGCACTTCTATGAGCTAGGCTTGTAAAGGGTCCAGGGCCATTAGCCTAGTACACACCAATGAAGCTATGACCCTACAAAAAGCTTTGACTCCCTTCACACCACCTCTGTGCTCTACGGGTCTATATCAATAATTTGAAGAAGTAAAACACTGAACGTAAAAACGTTGAACCTACAACATCGAATGATGAAAATAGCGAAGTCCCAGAACATCGAAATCTTACCTAGGGCAAGATTTAGGTGGGCCATTCTGTGGCTTCGCTATTTCCTCCACTGTGGTGCGAGAGCTACGGACCTTAGGGTTAGGGTGCGGGTTAAAGTAAATGGATAATTAGCCTATGTATTTCAATCCTTTTTAATCATAAATATATATGTTTCAATATGTTTTAAAAACATCTTAAAATAGTTGACAATTTAGGTTATAATACTGGCCCTTTCTACAAACATAGGTGTTATGGATACTGTTTCATTTAACCCTGGCAGGAACATAGCTGCTAGCTTCAGCTGCCAAACAGTTTCTTTCTTTTTTAACAGATTCTTCCAATCCCCCCCTAGGGTTCAAATTGACCTTGTCCAAAATTCCAAAAGAAAACTTTGTAAAATGCAGGACAAGTGAGGGAATGCTTATAAAGGGCGTTACTCATCTTTTTATTTTTATATCATTTATGTGCTCATAAATTCTTGTCTTGAATGCACGCTCAGTCTTGCCCACATAAAAATGTGGGCATGTCTCTCACACTGCTAAATAGACCGCCCTACTAGTATTACAATTCCCTTTCTTGAAAAACACTCTGCTTTGTACACAATTCTCCAATTTCACAGCCTTTTCTTTCATAATATATGAACATGGCCCACATCTTCCACAAGCCCTAGTGCCTTGTATCAAATTGTTAGGACTAGGGCCCATTCCCATCATAGTATTAGAAACCCAAAAGAACTGGAGAAATTAAACCAAGAGAAAATATGGAGGAAAGGGACTTACAGGGTATAGGAGAGGATGTCCTCACAAGAATCTTAGAGGAGGATTTGCACTTGATGATTATATAGATATGCCACTGAGGCAGTGTATAGACATGCTTTAAAACTGTTTTTTTCTGTGCTCTTCATATTCATCTACATTAATTCCTTGTTATTTATGTTTACTCATGGTAGTGCACATGTAGCATTTATTCTACAACATGCCATAGAAGTGTGTTATCATTATAATTACTGATGTGACCACTCCGGGTGACACATAGATCACATTCTCAGGGTTAGCAGCCATAGTCTACATACACACACTCACACACACACACACACACACACACACACACACACACACACACACACACACACACACATATATAATGCAACATTATCATTATAAATTGCATATATAGCTTACATCAATATAAAAAAAAGACTGCATGTATTATGCCACATAAAAGTATAATATCCCTCATGTGAATTCAAACCCTGCACCTGTTGAGCTGTTGAGCTATCATTCAGGTCATTCTTCATTAACACATGGAGGTATTCAGGCAGTTACACAAGAACTGTATGTTTAAGCATTCAGTAATATCCAAAATGCGAAGTAAGGTGAAATGCCGCTAGACTAATTTGTGAGACTGATGACTACGTTTTTGCACATGCAAAATTAAATTTTTGAGTTTTTGTCATGGGAAGGGAATTGTCATTCCCTTCAGAGCATCACTGACCACCAATAATGCATAATGCCAACAGTTGTGCAAAGGATGAAGCTAAAAAAAAATCAAAAATAAAAAACATAAAATAAAAATAAGGTATTCATAAAATTCACTGTAATGATTTTGTAACTTTGTGGGGTTCTACAATTACAATGTTTACAGTAATGATCACTGCTTTCATGTAGACAATACCTTCACAAGCTGTGAACCCTGCATCTATGGTATTATATGGGATATTTACATGCTAAACATGTTGTGCTTGTACCACCTGAACATTTAAGTAAAAAAGGAGAAAGATATGCAAATGTGCTGCGTATTGCTGAAATGAGGGTTGATTTTTCACTATACTCATGCCATTAGACTGCTGTTAGTTTTCCTAACAGATTACAATTCTGGGATCATTGGAAACATAAGGATGACAAAGAATGTTAGAGTAGAAACACACACACACACACACACACACACACACACACACACACACACACACACACACTTGAAAATGGATTTCATCACAGCGGGGGATACTGGCCTTGAGAGTGTATAATTGCTTTTATCTCATCTCTCACACATACACACACACTTCCTCTGTGTAAGAATTGCCTTCCTGTAACCCCCCCCCCACATGTACACAAGCATTCACATTAAGCAAATAATGACTGTGCCCTACCCTTTGTGCAATCTGATTGTGGGCTGCCTATGTCTGGTGCAAAGAGTGGCTAGCTAATGCATGGTTAGTCAGAGTTCTTGTTTTAATTTGTATACGTAATCATTTTTATTTTGTTTAGTATGCATACCTTCTGTGTTAGTAATAGTAGTAGTACTTCTGTAGGATAGCTTGCTGACCCACTTGTGCAGATGATGCTGGGAGCACCCTGCCCTTTGGAGGAGTGTCCCGCCTGGGCTGCATACATCTGATGCACATAGTGTACAGGCTATGCATGGTTCAAGCAAAAATGTTTCTTTGTACTCTACAATTGCAAATTGTTATTTGTGTCTTAATTTATTTGCTTACATACTGTAGTCATAATTATATAAATATCGTGCTCATCCACCTGTCTCAAAATTGATTCCTCTTCATCGTTTTAAGACTGGATAGTCCATTTTCTATCAGTAGAGCCCAGTATGAGCTGAATACCAATGACAATTAGAGCCTATAAATGTAGACAAAAACCTCCTTAAAGATAAAGAAACATATTGAAAAACATACTAAAAATAAAAGCAAAAAGGCAGAAAAATTCAAATCTCATCCACTTGTGCAGTTGATGCTGAGATTGCTTTAGGCCCTGAGGGGTTGTTTGATATGGGTTGATTATGCCTGATGCACAGAGTGATCGTGAAATACTTAAGTCTGTCTTATTTAAATGCATCACCCTTGATGCCTGTATCCTTGGAATATATCAGTTATTGTTATGATACTTCTGTATAAATATAATTGTTTTTTTACGTGCTGCTTACTTCTGTTTATGTAGTGTACTATTTCTTAGTAACAGGTTGATCACATCACATTTGTTGCCTATGTCTTATGCTCACAGTAGCCAGCCAGTGCATGGGTAGACAAAGTCTGGTTTGTTATCTGCATTAGTGTTACTGTTTGTATGCATCAGTGTTACTTTTTGTATGCATCAGTGTTAATGTTTGTATGCATCAGTGTCACTGTTTGTCTGCATCAGTGTTACTGTTTGTATGCATCAGTGTTGATGTTTGTATGCATCAGTGTTACTATTTGTCTGCATCAGTGTTACTGTTTGTATGCATCAGTGTTACTGTTTGTCTGCATCAGTGTTACTGTTTGTATGCATCAGTGTTACTGTTTGTCTGCATCAGTGTTACTGTTTGTATGCATCATTGTTACTGTTTGTATGCATCAGTGTTACTGTTTGTCTGCATCAGTGTTACTGTTTGTCTGCATCAGTGTTACTGTTTGTATGCATCAGTGTTACTGTTTGTCTGCATCAGTGTTGATGTTTGTACCTGCTTGGCACTTAAGTTAATTAAGTGCTTTATGTATGTGCCCATCTCCATCTGCCAGTATCTTCCCCTGCTGCTCATTCCTCATCTAGCCTCTCATCTTTGTCTGTTCCCACTGCCTGGCATGCTGGGAAATGCAGTCCCTGTACTGGGTCACCCTGATGCAACTGTTTTCTAAGTATAATGATATGTAAAATGGCACTCAGACACAGTATTTTGGCAGCGGTGGTAGGGTCATATTGAAGGCTACCTGTAAATGTATCCAGGCAGTGGAATTGTGATTTGAATAGCCCAAATACATGCTGTATGGTATTTCTAGTCTGGGTGTGTGCAGTGTTATAACCTTGTCCAGTGGGACTGTGTGGATTTTTCATAGGAGTCATGAACTAAGGTTCTAGGGCATATCCTGCATCCCCCACTAATGAGCCAAAATTCTAGGGCATGTCCTGCATCCCCCATTAATGTCCTTGTGGGAAGTCGGCCTTTGCAGACCTTTGACACAGGTCACAGGTGTGCCAAATGTAAGAGTCATGGAGACTGCGTAGGTGGACTGCACACACATTATAAATGATACCTTGTGCATTACAGGCTACCTAACAGTTGATAGAGTAATAACCTTTTTTGTGCACATACCTCATTCCTATTCACCAAGTGGGGTTTTTATTTCAATATGGGTGCAATATATGGCCCCTGGTACCTCATGCAAATTGGTAATGGCATAAACATTTTCCATCACTCTACCTCTAGTAGTACATGGAAACCAAATATGTTCTCCCACATATTAAAGCAGAGGAACTGATGGAGTATTCTTGAGGCAGACATCTTTGAAACTCTACCCCCATGTTCTCTGTAGATCAATGAAAAGTCCTTGTAGCTAAAATATATAAAGCTACACATACTTTAGTATCCATAGGGATGGGTTCTCCATGATCCCCATGGGGCCTCAGATGTGGCCGTCAGAGGTCTACTATTTCCTTTATGGTGTCCCTGTCCACCCTGTAGTGGTTGAGTATTTCTATTTCATGTAACTCATGGTAGGTCAAATGTGGTCTTAAAACCCTATGCCTTTCAGGGCAGTGTCTGGCAGCAGCAGCACCTTCTATGAGAGCTTATTGCAGATACAGGTTTACAATAACTACAGCAACCCTAATATTCTTTAATGTTTCTTGTGGCATTATTCCAACATGTATTGGAATTCAGAGTTAAAGTGAGCTTGATGCAGTCATATGTCTTTTATATATTTATGAATTGCTTCATCAAGTTTTTTTTTTGCTTCATTACCATGCAGCACAGCTCATTATATGATCATTAGCATATTCTGCTGCTAACTCTAGTTTTGCAGCCAGATGCATATGTATTGCTGTTTTAATAATCACAAACTCCCTGTTTATTTATTTATGTACATTTGATAACTTGGTAGTGTCTGGCTGGGCGAGAAGCTCTTTTTCAGCAGAAACCCGGGGAGAAAAGCTCCCAAGAGAAGTTAACAATAGTTAAACAGTATACATAAAGTACCTTACAAAGAAATTAAAATAAGGACAGTAGTACAACAGACTTGATAGCAATACATAAGTATTAGCAAAGTTGAAAACAGTAAAAGTTCAAAAGTGTGAAACATAAATCATATTTTAAAATAATCATTTACTTATTTTATTTATATGTTTATTTGACATTTGTTTACTGGGATAATCCGACTGGACCAGGTCCATTTACAGTGGAGGCCTGGGGAGAAAAGCTCCACAAACAGATTAGTAGAGAATCAAAAACTGCGAGACAGTCTTAGTCAAATAATACAATACAGACAAATGCATAATAACAGGCAGCCATGGTGTTGCAGCGGTTAGCGTTGTCACCTCACAGCAAGAGGTTCTCTGGTTTGATCCTTGGCTGGGGTGCCGTCTGTGTGGAGTCTGCATGTCCTCCCTGTGGTTGTGTGGGTTTCCTCTGGGTGCTCCAGTTTCCTCCCACATCTCAAAGACATGCTGTAGGTGGACTGGACACTCTAAATTGGCCCTAGGTGTGAGTGTGTGCCTTCTGTGGAAGGTTGGGCGCCAGGCTGGCAACTCGACACCGTAAAACTCTACTGCCAATCATGAGCAGACAGGTGATCTGCTGTGGTGACCCCTAACTGTGAAAAGCTGAAAGAAGAAGATAAATACATAATAACAACAAGTGAAATTGTTGACAATATGTTTAACAGGAAAAAAAATCAAAAACTTGAGGTATACTTTCATAGTTCTAATGCTGTAGTATGATTACAGTAAGTGTTTTAGAAAGGAAGGTGTCTGATAGAGAGAGCTGTGAGGTTTATGTAATGCATGGACATAACCATGGATTCATGAGATGGGCTTTAAGTGAGTTTTTGAACTTTGTGGTAGTAGAGGCAGAAGTCAGGGAAGGGGGGAGGTTGTTCCATGTTCTAGCTATGGTGTGGGAGAAAAGTGCTTTCCTTGCAGAGCTGTTAGCCCTAGAGATACAGAGGAGAAATCTATCAGTGGAGCAGAGAGGTCGATTAGCTATATAGTGAGTGAGCAGTTGATTTAGTGATGGGGTCCTATCAGGATGTTTCAGAATATTATAGGCAATAATTAGCTGGTGGTAACTGAGTAGTTGGGGAAGTTCAAGTCATTGAAGGTCCCTTAGAGCTTGACAGTGATGGGTTCTGAAAGTGGAGCTGCTAGCAAATTTGGCAATTTTATTATAACATGATTCAAGCTTATTAAGTTCAAGTTATCTGATCTAGGTAAGAAGTGGGGCTGCATACATTAATGTGGAGAATAGGTGAGTTTGGGCTAGGGTGACCCGTGCCTGATCTGTGAGGAAATTTTTGTGTCTATATAGCCTTCCCATTTTTTTATGTACCTTTTTGATGGTTTGAGAAATATGGACGTCAACGAGGAGATTGTTGTCAATCTCTACACCAAGCAGTTTTGTATGGGCAGAAGGAGAATGATAGTACCATTATTGGAAGAGATAGAAAAGGACAGAGGGGTAGATTTTGATTTGTTGGGGGTAAAAAGAAGCAGTTTAGTCTTGTTAGGATTTAGGATGAGTTGGATATTAGTAATCCAATGTTCCACAGAGCTAAAGGATTCTTGAATGAGTTGTACAGTAGTGAGAGTTGGGGCTGAGCAGATTATATTTGAATCGTCTGCATACTGTATTACTGTGGCATGTTGGGCAGAGGTATGTAGATTATTAGTGAAGATGGAAAAATAGGTGGGCCCAAAACTGAGCCTTATGGTATATCTGTGGTAGTTGGAAGTAATGGGGATAGTACACCTTGCCATTGGAAAGATTGCTGCCTGTCTGATAGACAGTTCTTGTACCAGGCAATAGTAGAAGGGGCAAAGGATAGGGAGGTTAGAGTATCAAGTAGTATGGGGTGCAAGACCATATCAAATGCATTTGATAGATCTAAGAATATAGCAGATACAAAATTATTGTTATTTCTATGTTGGTTAACCAGATTAGTAAAGGAGAGGAGAGCAGTTGTTGTGCTGTGGTGCGGCCAAAATCCATGCTGTCAGGTGGAGAGGAGATTGTGTTTGTTCAGGTATTGCATGACTTGATAGTGTATACATTTTTCAAGTATCTTAGATAAGGGGGATAGAATGACAATGGGACAATAATTTGAGAAGTCATAAGAATTACCTCTTTTGTGTAGTGGAATAATATATTAAATTTTCCAGTTGGGGGATATAGGATTCCTGTATGGAGCGGTTGATAAGGATAGAGACAGGGTAAGATAAGGATTTTTCCTCTTATTTTTAGGAAGCTAGCAGAAAGACTATTGGCTGCAAGGGTGCTAGGTTTCAGTTTTTGGAGGAGTTTTTTGATTGTGGTGGAGGGAACTGGAAAGAGAGTAAAGGAGGGGATGTAATCTGGACATTTGGTTGGGATATGTGCATGGATGTTTTTGGATAATTGGGTTGATAATGTTAGGATGGATTCTGTAAAATGATTAAACTGAGAGGCTATGTCATTGTTATTGGTGGAGTTAGGAGCTGGCATGGTAGTTTTGCCTGGTTTCAATAGGGAGTTGATAGATTGCCAAAACTTTTGTGGATGTTTTGAGTGTTTACTTTGGACACTGACGAAGTAGTTCTGTTTATCAAGTTTGGTTAGCTTCTTGGCCTGGTTTCTAAGTTGTTGGTAGTTTTGTTTGATAAGGGAAGTTTTATCCATCTTCCAGGTTTTACATGCCTTATCTCTGGCCTTCAGCAGGGGCCTTGTTTCCCTGCTTAGCCATGGAGTATAGTTAGCTTTAGTCCTGATTTTCCTGATGGGTGCAACTATATTAAGAATATTGGTGAAGGTACTGTTGAAGTATTTGACCACCTGGTCTTACCCTAGGGTTCTTAGTGGTTCCCAGTTACGTTGTTTTAGAATGTTGTTGAGGTCCTGTGGGTTTAGGTTATGGTCATTTCTGATTTGTTATATACATGTATGTTGGATCGTCTGCATAGGAGGAATGTGGGGAGGTGGTCACTAGACTATCTGGTAGACAGCCTGTCTGATAAGTTTGTTTTGGGAAATTGACTAGTATCCAATTCAGAATGGATTGTTTTGGGGATTTTTTGTCTATTCTAGTGGGTTCTTGTATAAGTTGGCAAAAGCTGAACAGATTAATGTGGTTAGTGTGGTTGTTAGAGTTACAGGCTAATCAGTCCGTATTTAGTTCCCCTAGTAGAATAGTTTCTTGAGGAAGATTATCTGTAGCAAATTGTAAGATTTCCTCAATTATGGGAGCGTTATTTTCTGGAGGGATATAGCAGGCAAGGATGTTGATTTTTTGTTGTTGTTGTTTAGGTTTATGACTGAGCCTAAGGTTTCGGCATTATGAAATTTAGGTAGTTGCATTTGTAGAGGTTGGATATTGAGAAAGTTTTTAAAAAGAATTGCAACCCCACCTCCCTTTCTACCTTCTCTATCCAGTCTTAGGATATTATAAACTGGAGGGAGGATTTCTTTGTTTTGGGTGTTGGGTTTTAGCCATGTCTCTGTAATAGTCAATATGTCAGGGGAGTAGTGGGTTATAAATGCATGTAGGTCTGGAAGCTTATTTGACACACTCCTGGTATTGATGTTAAGTATCAGTAGGTCAGATTCTTGTTTGGTTGATAGTAGGGTATTGAGTAGTCCTGGGTTTGGGTGAATATCTCATGAGGTAAGGAGCTTCTTTGTGATAAGTAGTATGTGTTTAATTATGTGGGTCATATCTATGTTGGATTTCAATGATGTTTTTCTAGTGTAAGACGTTTGTGTGTAGGTCTTGTGTATGTGTAGTATTGTGCTGTCATTAAATATACTTGGACTGATAGTGAAGTTTATGTGTGTTTTTGTTAGTGAGAATATGTGTGTGGTATGGAATGAATAGTTCTATAGTGGTGCTTTACTGTGTATGGCTAAGATGTAGGCAGGCTTGTAAGACTAAGAAAGAGAAGAGCTAGTGTGATTTGCATATTTGTGGGAGTTGTGCTTGGATATTAGCAGTAAGGTTGTTTAGGTATGGAGGCAGGTAGGAGCGTGTGGTCAGTTGGTATGCTATGTGTGTTTAATGTAGGGAGTAAGATAGGGAGCGTAGATGAGGATACTTATGTGAGGTAGCTGATATTGGTCCAGAGTGTTGTCAGGTGACAAGGGGTTAGAATAAATGTAGGTATAGTGGGGCAGGTGGGAAATCGGGGCAGGGTAGGGGAGTGGAGAGAGTCGAGCGAAGCAAGGTGAACGGAGCAGGGCCCAACCAGATAGCGAGATTGCAGAGGCAATCTGTTTCCACTGGTCAGGACAAACTAGCATACAGAGTGATTGGCTAAATGTAAGTTTCAATTTTCAGAGACAGTAATAGACACACATTCCAATATCTGAAGTCATATTCACAGTCATAGTATTTTCAAATCTTTTTTTTTTCAAGACAGAAAGAGCAGTGTGGCTGAAAGTAGGTTACAAGTAGAGAATAATCATAGAGTAGAGATAGAGGAGCAGAGCTGGGAATTATCTAGCCAGAGGATGTGCAGGAGCACAGCCAGTGATTTGAGAAATATTCTGTTAGCAGCTGTTTGAATTTTTGAGTGTCAGAGGTGGATAGAAGGTGCTGTGGGAGAGAGTTCCAGGTTTTGGCTGTATTATGAGAAAATAATGAGTCATCATAAGAGTTGTGGGTTTTGGTAACCTTGAGCAGTGTTTTATCTGCTGATCTCAGAGAGGTAAGGTTAGAATAAGGCTGAACAAGGTCAGATAGGGCTCGACAGTTGTCAGGCTTATGGATAACATAGTGGGCTACTATTAATTGGGTGAGGGTGAGTAAATTAGGGAGTTCAATCCAGCTGAGTTGAGGTAGGGAAATACAGTGGTGGGATCTATGGGGGAGGTTTGCAGCAATTTTAGCTATTTTATTATAACAGGATTCAAGGTTATTTAAGTCTGATTTATGGAAGTTTGTAAAAACTTGTGAGTAGTAGAGAAGGGTGGATAGGAAATGAGTCCAGGCTGTAGATATTCTGGCATGATTGGTTAGAAATGGTTTAGATCTTTACAGCGCAACAAGTTTTATATGAACTTTTTTGATTGAGAGCAATATGTCTATCAAATTTTAAGCTGCTGTCTAGGGTAACACCAAGGAGTTTAGTGTGTTCTATGGGATCGTTTATAGTGCCATTGGAGGCAAAGATAGATGTGCTGGGGTGCTTCTTTTGGAGGAATTAGAGAATACCATAAGTTTGGTTTTGTTCGGGTTTAAAATGAGTTGGTGATCTGATAGGAACTTTTTGATATTATGGAGGGCAACTTGAGTTTCTTCTTGGAGTTTATTTAAGGTGGGGGGAGAGCAGATAAGGGAAGCACCATCTGCATATTGAATGATGGTGGCAATGGATGAATTCACCTGGTAACTGATCTGCTGCAAGAGTACAGGGTTTTATTTTAGTAAGGAGATTTTGTATGTACTTGGTTTGAATTGGTCTAAGAGAGAAAGGAGAAGTATTGGGGTCTGCAGGGGGGTATGGAGAGTGTGGAATTGAAAGTATTGCTAAGTGATGTGGTAATAGAGGAGATAAAGTGGGTTTTGAATTGGGTGGCTATGCAGTCTGTAGGGAAGTTAGTTGTTGGTGCTGGGGTGGTTGGTTTTCCTGGGTTAACAAGGAGATTGATTGTTTGCCAGAATCTTTGGGGATTATTTTGGTATTTTAGTTGGCATGATTGGAAGTAGGTTGGTTTGTCTAGTTTTATTTGCTTTTTAGCAAGATTTCTGAGTTGTCTGTAGGAGGCTTGATTGTTAGGTTCATAGGTTCATAGGTAGGTACTAGGCTATTGGCCATAGGGGCCTATATAAGCCTAGCCAAAAAGGTACCCTGGCTTTCGCCACCCAAGAAAATTGTTTTCCTGTGCCCCTGTCAAGCAGAGCCCCAGAGGTGATCCCCGGGGTGAATTTCCTATTTCCCATCCAATCATCAATATTTTTCTTGAAGAGTGCTAATGAGGAGCTTTGTTTGATATAGATAGGTAGTTTGTTCCAGAGTATGGGAAGTCTCTGGGACAGGTATCTATCCCTCCAGCATGTTCTGCTTATTGTGGTGATAAGGTTTAGGTCCCTAGAGCGTGTAGCTCGGAGGGTTTGGGATTTCTTTAAGTGGAGAATGTCCAACAGCTCTGGGTTTGACATAGCTTTGTATGTTAGGCAGAAATCGCCTCTGAGTATGTGATATGCGACAGAGTAAAGCTGGAGTTTTTTTAGATGGTCTGCGTAGGGCATCTGTTTGAGGCTGGTAATCCTCTTTGTGAGGTACTTCTGCAGCCTTTCCAGTTGTTGTAGATGTCTTGTGAGGTACATACCAAAAGGGGTGTTGTACTCTATAATGGGTCTAATGAGTGATGAGTAGAGGGGAACAATGACCTTTTTTTTCCTGGATGAGAAACCTTTTGTGATGAGGTGTGCCATGTAGAAGGATTTCCTGACTACTGTGGTGATGTGATTTTCAAAGGAGAGTCTACTGTTCACCTGTGTCCCAAGGTCTCTTATCACACATTTAGTGTTAAGTAGACTACCACCTATGTGGTAGCTCATGGGTACAGAGTTTTTACCAAAGGGGATGGCAATGCACTTTTTGGCATTGAGCTTGAGGCCATGGCTTTGACACCACTCATCTGTCTCTGTGAGGCCCTTTTGTAGGATGCCCACATCGTTAGGAGTTTCGATTATGGCTCCTAGTTTGCAGTCATCTGCGAACTTCATTAGCCAAAGACCTTCTGTGTTAGCCTGTACTTCACAAAAGTAGATACCAAACAGGACTGAACCCTGTGATACTCCAATTGTCACTGGTCTGAAGTCGGATTTGGATTCTGCTACTTTCACAGTGTGGGTTCTGTCAGTGAGCCAGTTGGCAACCCATCTTGTGACACAGGGATTTATACCTAGTTTAGTGAGTTTATCTATAATTCCAGAGTGGGGAATGGTGTCAAAAGCCTTGGCAAGATCTAGATAGGCTGTGTGAACCACCTTACCCTCATCTACAGCTTTGGTGACTGCTTCAAAGAAGTCTATCAGGTTTAGGAGACATGAGCTGCATTTTACAAACCCAAACTGGGTGGAGTCCAGAGTTTGGAGATTAACAATGTCTTTGTTTATAAGTTCCATGATGATACGTTCCATGGCCTTGCAGAACAGGCTCATTAGGCTAATGGGACAGTAGTTCTCGGGGTCCGTGGTGGCTCCCCCTTTGTGGAATGGGATAACCTTTGCTGTGCACTATTCAGTGGGCACAAAGCCTGAGGTGAGGGTATGATTAAACATGGTGCTTAGGTGGGGTGCCAGTTCATTCTGTAGTTCATATAGAATGCAGCCTGGGATGTTGCGGTCCCATGGATGCTGTGTTCTTGGCTTTGGAAAGTGTGGTTTTTACCTGTGCAGCCGTGATTACAGGAACTTTGCATTCTTCCAGTATAGAGATGGGTCTTTTAGGGGGTGAGAGAGGGGTAAAGTTAGCACTGAACCTATCTGCCAGGATGTTGGCAATATCAGTTGGTTCTGTATATTTAGTGCCATTGTGTTGTAACTCAGAGCAGATCTGAGTGTTGCCATTGAGATTCTTGACATAGCTATAGAATGCTTTGTGGTTGTCTTTAGAATCAATGGTGATTTTGTTTTCACAACTAGCTTTGGAGGATTTTATGAGGGATCTCAGCTTCTTACTGATGCTGACCAGGGAGTTCCTCCAATTATGGGATTTTACTCTTTTTTGCAACAGTTTCTTTCTTCTGTTGTAGAGTTTGTTTATGGCAGGGGGCCACCAGATTGGCTTCCTTTTTTTAAAGGATAGCATCTTGTTTCTGTTAGGGATAGCACGATCCATGCACTCATGTAAGTGCTTATAAAGTGCGTTAGTCTTTCTGTTTTTGTGGTAAAGAGTTCATGCTTTATCCCTTTGTTTAAGAAGTAGTCAGAAAGTCCTTCTATGTGGCACATCTCATTACTAAGGGTTTTGCATCCAGGAAGAAAGAGGTCATTGTCTCCCTTTACTCTTCCCTCATTAGGCCAATCATCGAGGACAATGCCCCATTTGGCATGTACCTCACTAGACACCTGCAACAACTGGAGAGGCTGCAAAAGTACCTCACAAAGAGGATCCTAAGCCTTAAACACTTGTCCTATATGGACAGACTCAAAAACCTCCAACTATTCTCTGTCTCATATCGCCTACTTAGAGACGATCTCTGCTTGACTTACAAAGCCATGTCTGACCCAGCTCTGTTAGAAATGCTACATCTAAAGAAATCCCAATCCCTTCACACCACATGCTCTAGAGACCTCAACCTCATTACCACAATTAACAGAACATGCTGGAGGGACAGTTTCGTAACCCAGAGACTGCCCATGCTATGGAACAGACTTCCCATACATGTCAAGCAGAGCACCTCGCTAACCCTCTTCAAGACAAATCTTGATGAGTGGATGCGAAACAGAAAATTCACCCCTGGGGATAACTCCAGAGGCTCTACTCGACAAAGGCACTGGGAACTAAGGTCATGTGGCACTATGCCAGGGTAATCCTATGGCTAGGCTTGTAAATGCCCCAGGGCCATTAGCCTAGTACACACTTATGAACCTATGAACCTAAGTTGAATAGTTTCTTTAGATAGGTAAGTTGTTTGGACTTAGCATGAACTTTTCTGATTGGAGCAATGTTATTGAGTATTTGCAGGAAGGTATTATTGAAGTACTGTACTGCAAGATCCAATTTTAGGGTTTTTAGAGGTAACCAGTCATGTTCACTTAACAGGATGTTGAATAGAGAGGGGAAAAATGTTTTTTATTGCGAACATATTGATAAGTGAACTTGTTAATAATCTGGGTACATTTTCTAATTAGATAGGTTGGGCAGTGGTCACTTAGGGAATCAGGAAGGCATCCTGTAACATAACTGTTTTTGGATTAATTTGTTAAGATCCATTCAAGTGCTTGTTGGTAACTTTGTCAATATGTGTTGGTTGGGAGATATTTTGAGTAAAGTCATATAGGTTAATAAAGTTGATAGGGGTGTTGGAGGAAAAGGAAGACCTGTCAGGATTAAAGTGACCAAGTATTATAGTTTCTTGAGAAAAAGAGGAGGAGGCCCATTCTAGGATATTTTCAATGAGTGTGAGATTGTTTGCAGGGGGAAGGTAGATGACTACTATAATAATGGATTTATGAGTGTTGATATGTAGGCATGCCGGTAATATTTCAGCTGAGGGAGGTTGTGGTGGGGTAGTGGTAAGCTGAACTAGATTTATATGGTCCTTGAACATTATAGCAATACCACCACAATGTTTGGATAGTCTAACTTGTCTGATGAGACTGTAGCCTTTTATGTGTGGCTTGAGCCAGGTTTCAGTTATTATGGCGGTGAAGATTGGGGAAAGATGGGAGAATGCTGCCAGCCCAGTCAAATAGAATTTAATACATAATTCTATCATTTGTATAAATAAATGTAAAATACAGGCTTTTATTTTTAAATGAAAGAAAACACTGTAAAATGATAACTTAAAGATTGTTGCAACATTGCCATCTGCTGTAAGGAAAATCACGCCAAGCGTTTCAAATGTTCTTTGAAATTACAATTATCTAAAAAGTGGTGGCAAAGTGGCTAGCTGAACACACTCTTTCTATTGTCTTAACTTAGGGAATAATTGTTAGAGTATACATTTGAAATGTCTTTTATTGTTGTAGTTTCCTGAGCAGGTGTTAGCTTGCCAAATAATGCAGATTGTGGCCTGGGAACTCCAGACTAAGTGTCAAAATGATGTAATGTGAATACTGGGAAAACCTAAATGTCAAAATAGTGTAATTTGGGAGGGCCTTAGCAGAGCTGTTTGTTAGTGAGTTTTAAAAACTATTGTTGAAAGAGAGACTGAAAGCATCTGTCTTGGACCATCAACCCCAGCACTGCTTATGCTCTTTGTGTATGTAAGAAGGATTATAGCACTGTGTTTTTTCTTAAGAATAGCTAAAGATTAGAAAGTTAGATTGTGTTTTTCTTTGATAACAGACCTGTCCTACTGTATTATTTTAAGTTTCTGTGTGATCTCTGAACTCTTAAATATCTCTGTGGTGTAGTAGTATTGTCTTGTGTTTTTAGTTATTTATTATTAAATATTTTAAAACCTTTACCTGTGGCTGGTTTGTGCATAGATAAAGTAAGCTCTAGAGTACATTGCATATTTATAGAGTATTGTAATAAGCCACTCTAATAAGCCTTAGACTGAATAGTCACATTACCAATTGGATAATAATATTGCACAGGAATAATTGGACACTCATTTAAGGGCCTTTGGGTAGCTGATTATTATTAGCTGGTGGTGGCAGGAATTACTACCGTATAGTCTGGGTAAAGGGGCACAGCTAGAGAATCTGTGTCAGCCTTTCCCAGGAGTGTTTGTGAAGTTGTATAAATACTTATCTCAAAGTGTGGGTGTGTGTCAGCTACCTGGGCAGGGACACAAAGCACTGGTTGGACAGAGAGTGTACTGGAGGTTAGCTTTCCAGCTAGGCTGAGATCTAGACCCTATAGCTGTGCCAATGGGGAGTCTTATTGGGGACCTGGAGAGCAAAGGAGCAACCAGCCCCAGGCTGACTGTGATCCCTGTGTGCACTTAAGGGAAATTGTACTGGCACGGTCATCAAAAGTGGTGGCAGTTGTTGGGATAAGATATCCTCACATTTCTGTTTGGCAGTGGTTGGAATAAGAGATCCTCACACAAGTGTTTGGCAGCAGTGGGATCTACTTCACATACTAATTGGCTTGTAGTGGTGTGGGTAAAGTGAATCCTGTAGCTTATGTACAGTGATCTCTGAAAGTGTTTTGTACTCTAAATCAGCCATGCAGTGTATACTCAGAGTTCAGATCACAATTGTTTTATTTCTTTTGTTAGCTTAGTTAGTCAGGGTGAGCAGGCAGCATCTCAGCACAGGAGTATGGAAAGCTGACAAGGAGCCAGCTGGTGGAGATGTGCCAGGCTAGGGGACTGGTACATGGAAACCTGACTAAGGCAGACCTGATTGCAGTTTTGGGTACAGCTGCATCAGAAAACAGCATCCAGGAGGACAATCAGACTGGCAGTGGAGATACAATATCCTCGGAGAATGGACAGCTTAAACTTTCTGCAAAGGACAATCAGACTGGCAGTGGAGATACAATATCCTCAGAGAATGGACAGCTCAACCTTTCTGCAGTGGACTTAAAAATCCAGCTGGAGCTAAAGAGACTTGAGTTGGAGGCCAGGCATTTGAAGATAGAAGCTGAAGAAAAGGAGCATCAGAGAAGCATGAGAGGGAAATACTGACTTTTTGCCAGAGTCATGGAGGTAATGGGGAAGGGAGTAACTGAACCCCAGAAGCACAATAGGTCAGTAAATTTCTTCTGCAATTTAAAGAGGGGGATAATTTTGATAGTTTCATTCACATGTTTGAAAGGGTATGCAAACAGTATAGTGTTGACCAAAGGCTCTGGGTATGGTTCCTGACCCTCTTACTCCATAGGAAAGCTGTAACTTGTATATCACATATGCCTGACTCTGTCTGTTTTGATTATACTGCTGTAAAGAAATGTTTGTTACAATGTTTTAAGCTAACACCTGAAATGTATACGAAAAAGTTTTGTGAGCATAGACGCAAGGCAGATGAAAATGTATGTGAATATGTCGCTGAACTGAACACTTATTTTCATAGCTGGGTGAGTGGATGTCAGGTCACCACTTTTGAAGGGCTGGCAGACCTTTTGGTGAGGGAACAAGCCCTTAGCACTTTGCCTGAGGACATGAGGATATGGTTACCTGGCCAGCAGGGCAGCCTTGCACAGGAAGGGGACCCCCAGTACTGCTCATGGGTCTAAAGGAACCCATGGTGGGCAGCACAGACTGCCCCAACAGAATCTGCTAGTAGCAGGGGAAGCCACTACTCCAAGTACACATCCAGGACCTACGGTGAAATGTTTTAAATGCAACCACTGGGGCCATGTGGCATACAGGTGTCCATGGAGGCAAGGTGGGAAACCAAAGGTGAGGGAGCCAGTAAGTGGGAAAGACAAAATGCCAATAGTAGGTTGTCCTGAGACAACAGGGGTATGGAACTACCATCCTGCAGATGTCCTGAGAGGGAAGGATTTGGATGAGGCAGTACTATGTACTTATGCAGTTACACGCAGTGAGGCTAGGAGACAAGCATGTGGGTCTGGTAGCCTGGGGGAGACCCACACTGACTGCATACTTGCAGCCAGGACTGCTGAGGTGGTTACTTCTGGGAGGGAGCTACTTTGTAGCAGTGAGACTGAATGTGAGCCACAGCTCCTTGTGGGTACTGATATTCCCTTGGACAGGGTGACTGCAAAGGTAGAGGTGAGTAGTCGTACCCAGGCTGACAGTGAGGCATCATTGTCAGAGGATGCCAGACTTCCAGTGGAAGGGGAGCTGGGAAGGGTTACAAGGAGGAAGTTGAGACAGGCTCAGCTCTCAGACCCTACATTGTAAGGCCTGAGGCAGGTAGCTAGGGAGGCACCTGATTCTCAAGGGAAGGGGCAATCTGTATACTGGGACAAAGGGTTACTATACAGAGAGTGGACCCCTGAGGGAGGGCTAGAAGGTGAGAATACAGCAGTTTGTAGTGCCTAGAGCCTAGCATCTGGAGCTTCTAGCCATAGCCCATGATATTCCCTTTGCAGGTCATATGGGCATAAAACTTTAAAGAGGCATATTATGCAAAACTTCTATTGGCCTGGAATTTACAGAGATGTAACAGGGTACTGCAGGACCTGTGAGCAGTGCCAAAATGTAGGCAAGGCAGGAGACAAGGTGAGAGCTCCTTTGATGCCTTTGCCTGTGATTGAGGAGCCATTTCAGAGGGTAGCTATGGATATTGTGGGTCTTTTGAGTAGTTCTAAGTTCCACAGGGAAAAAGTACATCCTAGTGGTAGTGGATTATGCTACACAATACCCTGCAGCAGTGGCTTTGTCCTCCACTGAGGCAGAGAAGGTGGCAAATACTTTCTTTGAAATTTTCAGCAGGGTAGGTTTCCCAAAAGAAATACTGACTGACCGAGGTGGCAATTTCATGTCAGACCTGCTGGCTTGTCTGTGGAAGTGCTGTGGGGTGAAGCACATGAAGACCACCCCCTACCATCCCCAGACTAATGGTCTTGTTGAGAGGTTAAACTCTACAATCAAGTCCATGTTACAGGCATTTTCAGATCAGTTTAAGAGGGAGTGGGACAAATATTTGTCCAATCTGTTGTTTGCTTACAGAGAGGTTCCCCAGGAATCCACAGGTTTTTCACCCTTTGAGTTGCTGTATGAGCATAGGGTGAGGGGACCTTTAGATTTAATTTGAGATGAGTGGGAAGGTGAATGTGAGTCTTACAAGGAGTCTGTTGTGGCATACGTCCTAAACCTCCGGACAAGGCTCAGGGAACTCATGGGCCTGGCCCAGGAGAACCTGGCAGAAGCCCAACAACAGAAAAAGGTGTAGTATGACAGAAATGCTCGAGCTAGAGAATATGCTGTGGGGCAGCAGGTAATGGTTCTCATTCCTGTCTGACACAATAAGCTGCAAGCAGCTTGGGAGGGACCCTACAAGGTGGTAAGAAAGGTAAGTGATGTTAATTACATGGTGAAAATGCTAGACAGATGGCAGGGGCACAAATTGTACCATGTTAACATTATGAAACTTTACCATGATAGGGAGGCCATTGTGCTGTGCATTTGCAGTGGATTGCAGGAGGAGTCTGAGGGAGATCTGGGGACTGATCTCCTCAGTGAGGCTTGGGCGGACACCTCAATGGAAGGGGTAGCAATATCCCAGCAGCTTTCTCCTACCCAGGTTCGAGAAATCTGAGCAGTGTTGCAGGAATTTGGGGACATGTTCACTGGAAAACCAGGGAGCACCCACCTGGTGCAGCACCAGGTTGATACAGGACCCTAAAGGCCTATTAGGCAGGTCCCTTATAGGATGTCTGAGAGAGTCAAACAGACTCTGAGGGAAGAGGTAAAGGAGATGTTGGAATTAGGGGTGATTCAACAGTCCAACAGTCCCTGGGCCTTGCCAGTGGTATTGGTGCCAAAGAAGGATGGCAGCACCAGGTTCTAGGTAGATTACAGGAAATTAAATAGTCACACAGAGTTGGATACTTACCCCATGCCTAGGACAGATGAGGCCCTAGAGCAGCTGGGTAGGGCTAAGTATCTTACAATCATTGATCTTACCAAGGGTTACTGGCAGGTGCCCTTGACTCCCAGTGCTAGAGAGAGACATCAGCCTTTGTGACTCCTTTTGGCTTGTATGAGTTCACAAAGATGCCCTTTGGGGTGAAGAATGTCACAGTGACTTTCCAGAGGCTGGTGGATAATATCCTAGTAGGAGCAGGAGGGTTTGCCCTTGCTTACCTAGATGATATTGCCATCTACAGCCATTCCTGGCCAGAGCACCTTCAGCATGTCAAGGAGGTGCTGGGCAGGCTACAGAGGGCAGGGCTGACCATTAAGTCGAGCAAATGTCAGGTGGGTATGGCAGAGGTCTCCTACCTAGGACATAGAGTGGGGAGTGGTAAGATAAGGCCAGAACCTGCCAAAGTTGAAGCTATTCAGGCATGGCCTGCACCTGTTACCAAAAAGCAGGTGAGGGCATTCTTAGGGACAGCAGGGTACTGCAGAAAGTTTGTCCCATGTTATAGTACCATAGCTGCTCCCCTCACAGACCTGATAAGGAAGACCAGGCCAGATAAGGTAGTGTGGACCCCAGCATGCGAGCAGGCATTTCAGAAGCTTAAAGAAGCTTTGGGAGGACCCCCTGTGTTAGCCAGTCCAGATTACAGCAAATAATTTGTTGTACAAGTGGATGCTTCAAACCATGGGGTGGGGGCTGTACTTAGCCAGATTTCTTCAGAGGGGAGAAGAGCACCCAGTGGTTTATCTCAGTCATAGGCTCCGAACCAGGGGGGGATGCTATGCAGCTGTAGAAAAGAAATGTCTAGCTATAGTGTGGGCACTGCAGAAACTTCAGCCTTATCTGTAGGGAAGAAAATTCACTGTAATGACAGATCACAACCCTCTAACATGGTTAAACAGAGCCAGTCAGCAAATTGCCAAGTTGTTAAGATGGAGCCTGGGGTTGCAAGCATATATGTCAGTGCAGCACCACAGTGGGAGTAACAATTCCAATGCAGATGGGCTCTCAAGACAGGGAATGGGGTGAGGTACACCCAGATAGACCTAACCCTCTCAAGCGGCATTTCTCAAGGGTCACTTGAAAAACTAGCTTGAGTTCTCTGGGGATGGGGAGATGTGAAGATTGGGGAAAGATGGGTGAAGGCTGCCAGCCTAGTCAAATAGAATTTGATACATAATTCTATCATTTGTATAAATAAATGTAAAATACAGGCTTGTGTTTTTAAATGAAAGAAAACACTTTAAAATGTGAACTTCAAGATTGTTGCAACATTGCCATCTACTGTAAGGAAAATCAAGCCAAGCATTTCAAATGTTCTTTGAAGTTACAATTATCTAAAAAGTGGTGCCAAAGTGGCTAGCCGAACGCATTCTTTCTATTGTCTTAACTTAAGGAACAATTGTTAGAGTATACATATGAAATGTATTTTATTGTTGTAGTTTCCTGAGCAGGTGTTAGCTTGCTAAATAATGCAGTTTGTGGCCTGGGAACTCCAGACTAAGTGTCAAAATGATGTAATGTGAATACTGGAAAAACCTAAATGTCAAAATGATTTAATTTGGGAGGGCCTTAACAAAGCTGTTTGTTAGTGAGTTTTAAAAACTATTGTTGAGAGGCAGACTGAGTTTTCTCTTAAGAATAGCTAAAGATTAGAAAGTTAGATTAAGTATTTTTCTTTGACATCAGACCTGTCCTACTGTATTATTTTAAGTTTCTGTGTGATCTCTGAACTTTTAGATATCTCTGTGGTGTAGTAGTATTGTCTTGTGTTTTTAATTATTTATTATTAAATATTTTAAAACCTTTACCTGTTGCTGGTTTGTGTATAGACAAAGTAAGCACTAGAGTACATTGCATATTTATAGAGTATTATAATAAGCCACTCTAATAAGCCTTAGACTGAACAGTCACATTACAAATTGGATAATAATATTGCACAGTAATAATTGGACACCCTTTTAAGGACCTTTGGGTAGCTGATAATTATTAGCTGGTGGTGGCAGGAATTACTACCATATAGTCTGGGTAAAGGGGCACAGTTAGAGAATCTGTGTCAGCCTTTCCCAGGAGTGTCTGTGAAGTTGTATAAATACTTATCTCAAAGTGTGGGTGTGTGTCAGCTACCTGGGCAGGGACACAAAGCACTGGTTGGACAGAGAGGGTACTGGAGGTTAGCTTGCCAGCTAGGCTGAGATCTGGACCCTATAGCTGTGCAAGTGGGGAGTCTTATTGGGGACCTGGAGAGCAAGGGAGCAACCAGAACCAGACTGACTGTGATCTCTGTGTGCACTTAAGGGAAATTTTACTTTACTGTGTGTATTAGTTATCCTTTCTTCTTCTATGAGACGACCTCCCTGGTGTTAGTGGTGCAGACTGAGGCTTCTTGATTGCTGATCCAGGGCACAGTCATCACAATGGCTATGTCAGGGAAGTACAGGGCCAGGGCAGCATGAAATTCCTGAACTTTGTTAAGAAGGCTTCTGAGATTGAAATGTAGTACAAGTTTGACACTGCTTCACTCACTCAAAGTTAGCACAACAAGCAGGAATTCATGATTCTCAGAAATATCCAAATAAATTATATGCTGGGTCATTTAGCTAAATAACTGACTAGCTAATAAACAGGATGCAGACTTTCAAGAAATGGACTAAGTTTTCAAAAAAGAGCTTACTAGTTGTTTCCTATTCATACCACTGCTGGTATATTGCCAATGGCACAGTAATGTGCAATATAGCATAAATGTAAAGTGATGTAATTTAGAAGTAGATTATTGATTATGAAAGACCGGTGAATAATGCATAAGACTAAACACAGTTGTAAAAACAATAAAGCTGGGTTCCCTCACCCATGGAAAATGTAGATTAATGTGAAGGTTGTGCTATCTAAACCAAAAATAAAAATGAAACAGAACCTTGATGTAGTAATATTATAGCAATAACCCACGCCTGGGTGTGGGTAATGCTAAATTTACCCACAGTTGGCGTGGTTTGGTCCCGAGGCGGACCAAACAAAGCCAACCGTAAATTTAGCATTACACCCAGAAGTGGGTTATTGCTATTATACCATGACATTATTTAAGAAAAGAAACTAATACTTTTCTTAAATAATGGCATAGTATAATGCCTGTTTACTGCCCTTCCGCAGATGTCTGGCATCTGCGGCAGTTCTGATGTACTGTGCGCGCAGTACATCAGAGCTTGGGCAAGCAACAGAAAGCAAGATCTCCGTTGCTTTTTTAGTTCGCTATGTTAAATGAGTTTAACATAGCGAGACAGTTAAAATAAGCAACGGACATCTCCGTTGCTTATTTTAAACTGTCTCGCTATGTTAAACTCATTTAACATAGCAAGACTAAAAAAGCAACGGAGATCTTGCTTTCTCCGTTTTTTTAAAACACTGTCTCGCTATGTTAAATGGGTTTAACATGGCGAGACAGCTTTAAAATAAGCAACGGAGATCTCCGTTGCTTATTTTAAGCTGTCTCGCTATGTTAAACCCATTTAACATAGCGACAGTGTTTAAAACGAAGTTATACTAATGGAAAAAAGTCCGGGCGACCGGACCTTTTTCCATTAGTATAACTCGATTTACAACGGGCATGCTGGCCAATCAGCGTGCACGTTTTGGGGGGGGTCATGGTATAATAGATGACGATACACTGCAACACTGATCTTTCACCTTCAGACATTGCTGGGATGGATCATTTTATAGGTGGCTGAGGTAACATTTCTTGAGGGACAGTTAAGAAAAAAATTCACAGATAGACATGATGTTGATCGTTGTTTTCCATAGAAAATCATCAGCAGTGCAATTTCTAAGTGCATGACAGCAATCATTCCCTTCTTTTTGATTATTTCTCCCTTCTTGACAGTGCATTCATGCAGTTGGTATATATATAAACGTTTGGGGGGTAAACATGTTTAAAGTTTTTTTTGTCTTTCTGTGTTTCAGGCATTATTTTTTTTTGCCATTTTCACTGCTGGGTTTGTGCAGTTTGATGATTTGCAGTAGAACCTCCTGTGCCTCTCACTGGTCTTCAACAATTTTGTTCAAGCCAAAGATACAGTTCTGAGTAATTAAGTATCTTAAATTATTATTCAAGGACCCAATATTGCTGAACTATTTTGGGCAAGGACACCTTGCTCAAGCTTTCATTCACTATTCCTTTCTAAACTATAAACATCAGTACCCAACTCACCTGAAGCAAGAACAGAGAAACATAAGCATTGCATAAACTTTCCTGTCAAAACTGTTACGGTTTCATCTAGCTAAAATATCCCTGGTATCTTAATTAGCTACTTAACCCTTGCATAAAATTATGTTTTTGCCTTAAGAATGCAGTATGACAGTAAACTATGTGATAATACTAGTCTCTCATAGTAGTCTGACAGAACTGCTACAACCCATTTGTACTGTATAGCTTACCTGTATCACTCAACAGTTTACAGACCATGTCCTAATGCTGTTTCATATACTTATGCTGAAAGATTTGATAGTCATATCTCATTATATGCAAATTAAATTACTAAAACTGGATTCAGAAGCACCACTACTCCCCAGCTTTGCCAGCTGAAGGATATCCTGACAACAGTGCAGACCCAGCTTATATCTGGGTTAAGCATCACTTTAGCTTTCTCTGTTTGTTTCACTCTGTATCTGTCACTCTGTCTCTGTCTGTATTCTCCTTTCCAAACATAACAACCTACTATCCAGTAGTGGCAGCAGAAGACCTGTTTTCAGTCACAGAAATTCACTCCTCTCCAACAGTCATAACTATCCTGACATCAGCCTAGCGTTAAACTAATTGAAAACAGTAATTATCATAGAGAAATGAAAAGACTGTTACACATAATGTTCTAAAAAACATAATTCAAACTGATAAGAAAATCCATGCACAGTAAGCCCTATATTTCTTTTTATTTCTCTCAGGCTTGTTTGTCTGATTCACCTATTAATTGTTTAGAAAGGTAAAATGTATTCATGCCAGTTTTAAGCACAAACATACAGTATTAAAAAAAACATACTGATATCTCTTGAACAACCAGTAAGAGTCTTTTGATTCTTTTATTCATGAGCTGAAAAATTGTATTACCAATGATTTTTTTTTTTCTGAATGTATGTATAAAGGTAATGAGGGCATCAAATATATAAAGCCAAAACTGAACAAAGGAAAAAAAGGAAATATACATAGTATGTGAATAACTATATACTTAATTGACAGTTTACTTGCCATAATTACAGACATAATATATGATTACATTTGCAGTCAAGAATTAGACCTATCAGAAACAAGAGGAACTGGGGTAGTCTAAAGTCTCTTCTTTAAAACTTTTGATTCTTTGGTGTCTGAATCTTTACCTATTGAGATCTTCTTGACTGATGTTGACACTGATGAAGAACTGGTTTGGTTAACATAGTCACTAATGATGTTGTACCCTCTCTTCCTTTGGTAGAAATGAACAGTGGAGACCAATATCAAGAGGTAGGCAGGGTAGCAGAAAACATAGATCTCATAAACAGATTCAAGGATATTTTGACATTATTGTGATGGATAATGTGTCTGAAGTCAATAATTTTCTGGGCAGTCTATTGAATGCTCTTTTGAATGATAATGACAAGTGTTTCTTGAATAAGGTTTGACCTTTATTATAATACCTGTGCAGCAGAATATGAATAGTTGAGAAATTTCTGTAGACTTTTGAATTTCATTTTGGTATCATAATAAGTTACATGAAGGTACATTGGTCTAGTGTAGATTACTTGATTTAGTTAAATTGAAGTTCCATAAATCTGAATTCACACATCCCTGTTATCCAGTTGTTAAAAAAAGTTCTAGCAAGGCGGCATGGCCAATATGGCTAACTGAGAGCAGCAACTGATGAAAGCTCTGTGACTGAAAACTTTTCTCTGACAGAAAATATAATAAAAAATTTAAATTTGGAGATACCTTTTGCTAATTTTATTCACTAATAGAGAAAATATTTATAGCTTCAAATTCTTCAAAAGCTGTAATTTTTCTGTCAGAATTTCAACTGTTTGGTTAAGAGAGAAAAGACTTCAACATGAGTCACTCAAGAAATGGTGCTCAGGATTCTTATGTTAAAAAAGACATCCAGTCACCAATATCTAATACACAGGATGTATTACTTAAAATAGATAAACTGAATACCAATATAGAAAGGTTCAAAGAAGAGACCAGAAAGAATAGGGAACATTTAGAAATTCTTATTAAACAACAAAGTACATAAATCAGCATTATGGGAGAAACTTTAAATAATCGTGAAGGAAGAATAAGTGAAGGCAAGTCTCAGACTGAATTTCTTTTAAAACAAAATAACTGACTCATAGAAAAACTTGATGATTTAGAAAATTGACTGAGATAAAATAGAATTAAAATTTATGGTATACCTGAAAAGTATGAGGGAGACAGTATAATAAATGTCTTAACTACCTGCCTATATAAAACATCAAATTTACCCAAAATGTTATCTTTTGGAATTGAAAGGGCACATAGATCCCTGACAGCATCTTTGCAGAAGGGAAAACTCACAACCAAATTCAGTTATAGTTAAGATCATGTCTAACTTAAAAAAGATCAGCATGATCCAGCCCACCTATTAAATAGTTGAACATGTAGTCAGATTTGGCAATGATTATTCCAGTAAAGTAACGAGTAAAAGAAATTTATATTTACCACTAATCAAGAAACTTAAAAAGAATAATATTAAAGGCACTTTAGTGTTTCCTGCAGAGATCAAATTATTTCTTCCTGAGGAAACCAAAATATGTAACACACTGGAGGAGGCATTCAGTTTTGTTAAGAGTAATAAAACCCTTAATAATACTGAAAAATGGAGTAGAACAGTATATCCCTGAAGAGCTAAAGTGAGACGAATTCCTGAAAAACTGCTTCTAAAACTAAAAAGACTAAAAACAAATGACTTTCTTTCTCTGATTGCAAGATGTTTATTTCCTGAAACAAAAGATTTGCCCTTTAAGTAAAAGGTTTGTACTGCATTTTAAACTTCAAAACACATGTAAGTATGTATTTATATTTTAAGCTAAAACACATGAGACGTGTGCTGTGGTACATGCATTAAATACTGAGTTATTTATTTGGTGTACTTAGGTAGGAGGTCTAATCTCACTGTGGTCAACTGGAGTGTGTGTCTAATCAGAAGAGTGTAACTGTGTATCCTACAGTCAGAATTACAGTCCCATGGAGGTGAGTATTTTAGACTTGTGCCATGGCACTTGTGTTAAATACTGAGTTCTCTAGTCACTGTGCTTAGGTAGGGGTTCTAATCTTACTGTGGTCAACTGTTGTGCATGTGTCTAATCAGAAAAGCATAACTGTGTATCCTACAGTCAGTATTACAATTCCATAGAGTACAAATATCCCCCCAAGCTTTTGGATACTACCCCCTAGGCTTTCAGATACTGGCAAAGGTCAGTGCCTCCCCCATAGTGCCTTTTTTAGGCAATGTCAAAACAACAAATTTTCCAACATAACAAAATCTAATCGAGACAAATTCATTGTCATGCTGCTTAAGGCTAAGAGTTTAAACATGAAACTGTGCTCCCTGGAAGCACTTCTCACCTTGGAGGATGTTGACATCTGTGCAGTTACCAAGACATGGTTCAAGGCCACTGAGAGCACCCCAGCCGTGCAAGAATGCAATGCCTTCTACAATTTCAGACTGCAAAATGAACATGAACAGACCAATAGTGGAGTTGTTTCCATCTTCATTAAAACCAAATACACTTCAAGACTGGTCAATCAGCACACGTCTGTCGAACTACTCTATGTCCAATTAACTATTGGTAAAGTACCACAACACATCATTGCTAGCTATAGATCCCCCACCATGAACCAGAGTAAGCACACTGCCTACCTTGATTTACTAAAAATCCCTCATCATACAGCACACCTTATTCATGGGAGATTTCAACTGTCCTTCCATAGACTGGGAGACATACATGAGCAAAAATACGCTCACCCAGAGGTTCCTGGACTTTGTTAATACAAATGCTGTGGAACAGATATCCTGCACCCCCACTAGAGGCTCTAATGTTCTCATAGCCAGTTTTAGGCACCAGCAAACCCTGCAGTCACTGGGGGCTCCCTGTTCCCTGGGGGCCCCCAACCACATCAAGTTATCATATCCTGATATTTTGTCACATGTCTGTAAAACCAACAAAAGCTAGTACAGCAGTCTTGTATACTTAATAGACCACAAGGGTAATAACTCTTATTTATATCTCCCTTAAAATTCAAAGATATTTCTGGTTGTAGTAACAGTGTTTTGTTAAGTAACAGGCATCAAAATTCCATCAAATATTTTACCACTGACATAGTGCCCCTGGCTTAGTTAAACCCTGCTTTTGGACAATTTCTCCAATAAAACTAACCACATAGCCAGCTTTAGGTCCCTGCAAAACCATGACTGCAGTGGGATCCCTTAATCATCTTTGACTGTGTGGGAGGCCCACAAAAGCTGCTGGTTGGGGAAAAATGAGGAAGAAAAAATGTATTAATTTCCTAATTATGCTCTTTAACATAAACAGGACTGAGTTATGACCCTGTTAGGATGAAGCTGGTAATGAACGTGAACATGAGCAATATAAGCACTAGAGAGATCAGCAGCCCAGAGTGACTTACCTCAGTGCAAACTTTGGATTTTAAGAAGAGCTGATGCTTCCAGTCATCAGGGATAGTTTCCCTTTCAGGTAGTTTTTTAAATAATACTAGAACGCCAGATACTATAACTCTCAATTTCTTTGCTTAAGAGTTCAGTAAAATCCCAAAAATAATAGAATAAAGGCTCAGAATCAGGAATATGTTTGAATATTACTCTAATTCACTTAAAAAGTTACTAGAATAACATATTTTACATCAACATGCATTTTTGGCCAATAAGTATAAAACTCAGATGTCTGGATTGATTGACTGTTTGTAATCTTGAATGATTTACCAGCAAATCAGACTTTTTACAAAGGATAAAGCAAATGTATGAACAAAATCAGGGAAGATCTGGGAAAGTAGGGACAGTGACAAGTATGCATTACTCCTCAATGAGATAAATCTTACCCCTTCTGCTGTTTGATGACTTCAAAACAGCAGTTACTGATCTGGTGTAGCAGTACCAGTGTTGTACAATGCATTGCTGTTTGCTGAAATAAGTACAAAACTAGTACTGCTGTGGCTTATGCATGTGTGTGAGTGTGTGTGTGTGTGTGTGTGTGTGTGTGTGTGTGTGTGTGTGTGTGTGTGTGTGTGTGTGTGTGTGTGTGTGTGTGTGTGTGTGTGTGTAAAATATCACTGACTTTTATCTGTGCATGCACCCAATAATGCAAGGACGCAGACATTATTCTTCTGTGCATCAGTAAAAAATGTACCTAACAATTATATTTTGAAAGTAAGACATAATATATATCACAGAACATTCAGACACTTACATATTCTTGGAGTCTGGTGGGCCTCACTCACCAGACTGTCTAAATGGATAATGGGGACTCCCTTAATCATCCTTAACTCTGTGGGGGCCCCCACCAAAGCTGTTGCTTGTTGGAGAAAAATGTATACATTTTCTGAATACGCTGTTAAACCAGAATGGTGTTGAGATATGACCCTTTTAGTATAAAGCTGATAATAGCCTCTGTTTACAACCACACTCATTCTAAAACCAGCCCTGCTCAAATGTGTGTGTACCGAAAGCTGCTACGGTTTATGAGGGGCTGGAGATTGTGTGGTTATTACATCAATTTTCATCACAGTCAAACCTTAGAGGTGCACACATGAAGTCATTATAGCTTGTGTTTGAGCAGAGGGCAGTGTTTCTCACAGACCTCAGAGGTGTACAAAGAAGGTTACTATAGCTTGTGTAAGAGAAGTAAACTGTCTAGGAGCAACACATTTGAATATATTACCGAAATCATTCTCACAATCATGTATTAGGCACATATACATGTGGCTGCCTTTGAGGGCTAGGGGTGAAGAACATGCTATGTATATGTATATCAGCAGTCACTTGAAATATATGACTAAGGCAATTTAAATCTCTGCTTTCATCCTAGTCTAACGCCAGAGAGATGCATAGGCAGTGACTGTCTTTTGTAGGGATTTAGGGAGGTAGGCAGTATTCCCAGATAAGACTTAAGTATTCTCACAACTACTGGCTTGTTAGTTTACTGCAAGCTACAATTTTGTCAGCTTTGAAAATTAAACGTTGGGCACAACTTACGTCTTCCTTCAAAGAAAAAAAATAAGACTGAAATTCTTTCTTTTTTCATGATTTTTGTTTAGGCCACCATTAGAGTAAAATGTTGAGAAAATGCTCTAAAATGCATCACAGACCATATGTAAATCTGTGGCTTCTTGGGCCCTGGCTTGAGTTATTTCCTAAATGGTTATTACTGGGCTGTCTTGTTCAGGAAAGGTGTGTTGAAAAGATGCAAGGAAAACTAAAGCTGAACCACAACAGTGAATTTCTTTCCTTAATCATAATTTCTGTTCAAGACATTATTGGATGAAAAGGTTGTGTTAAATGCACTTCAGAGCATATAGAAAGCTATGGCTTCTTGAAAAAGCTGAGAGTAAGACAAAATGTGAGAAACGGAAGAAAAAAGTAACATGCATGTTATGGGGAGCCCAAAAGGAGCGGGAATCAGAGGAGAGGACTGGAGGGTGGGGGGATGTTGAAATGTAGGCCCAATCATTTCACTTTAATTCCAGACCTGTACATAGATTTGTTGCAATGTATCATTGCTGCAACTAAGTGCCAGTAACTGTAACTGGCCCTTTGTTAGACAAGTCAACATAGTGATAGTGTGGTACATAGGCATGTTGTAATGTAAAAGCTTGTAGCTACAGGTCTGTCTGTGGATACTACTCCTAAAAGTTTGCAGCACAAAATAAAAGGTTGCTTAGGATGGATGGCATTGATAGGATGATACTTATACTGGAAGTGCCTAGGGCACCCCAACTTGACATTTGCTGGGGGCCCCCAAAATGCTCACACCAGCCCTGAATGTTCTGGACATAGTACTCACCAACATGGGGGGTCACTCTACATCCTTATGTATGATGCCCTCCCTGGCTAAGTCAGACCACAAATCAGTCTTGTTGGAAATAACTACTGGAACTGATACCCCACACAGGAACAAAAATTATAAAAAAAAAATTCACCAAAGCTAACTACATCATACTAAGAGATGGTATAAAAAGCTACATACCACCCACAAATGCAGATACCAGTGATGACTATGCAGAAGCATATGCAAATTCCTGTACAAACACTTAAGCGACTGCATAAACTCTGCTGTACCTGTCTGGATCAAAACCAGGTCTTCCCTTATCAACAAACCACCATGATGGAGTCAAATATAAACAGATTATATAACAAGAAGAAGAAACTGCTGTCCAAAAGCAAGAGGGATATCACTCTGCATAGGAAGAGTTTTCTCGTAAGCCTAAACAGGAAAATCAGAAATCTTGTGAAGTCTTCTATAGCAAATTACAAAACTAAAATCACATCCCTAGCCAAGCATAATCATAAGGCATTCTTTAACTATGACCAAAGTCTAAAAGGGAATGCCCATCTATGTGCAGAACTGGATGTAGATGTGATCATTCATACTACACTGAAAGATATTGCCAATGGCTCATAGGTTCATAGGTTCATAGGATGATACTAGGCTGTTGGCCAGGAGGCCCTTATAAGCCTAGTCAAGAATTTTGCCCATGTTCCCTCAAAGTCAGCACCTGTTTCCCCTGTCCAGCAGGGACACAGGTGGGATCCCAAGGGTATATTTTCTGTTTCCCATCTAGTCATCCAGGTTCCTCTTAAAGAGGGCTAGAGAGGTACTCTGCTTGACATGGAGAGGGAGTTTATTCCACAGATGGGGGGAGTCTTTGGGACACAAATCTTTCCCACCAACAAGTTTTATTAATGTCACAGACCAGCTGACAGACTCAACACAAACTTCACCCCCTATCCACACCTACCATATCCCAAGGCATACCTGACATGAGCCCTCTGACCAGTATCTCTAGAGAACAGGTAATCTCTGCACTCACTAAGGCCAAAAACATGGCCTCAATGGAACCAGATAATATCCCAGATTGTTTACTAAACAATCTAACACAAAACCTAGCAGACCCACTTAGTGTTCTCTTTAATCATAGCTTGGGAACTGACTATGCTCCTGCAGAATGGAGAACAGCAACAGTAATCCTCCTGCACAAATGGGGGCCATCAACTGACCCTGAGAACTACAGACCCATAAGTCTAACCAACCTCATCTGCAAGATCATGGAAAGAATTATCATGGACCTTATCAACAAGGACATAGGCAACCTCCAGATGCTGGACCCAACCCAATTTGACTTTGTTAAGAGTAGATCATGCTTATTAAACCTGGTAGATTTCTTTGAGAATGTCATCAAAGCCATGGAAGATGGTAAGACAGTGCACACAGCCTATCTCGACCTTGCCAAGGCTTGCAACACAATTCCCCACTCTGGCATCATTGAGAAGCTCTCCCAGACAGGGATTAACACTTACATTACTAGATGGGTAACCAAGTAGCTCACTGACAGAACACCCTCTGTTAAAATTGGTGACTCCACCTCCACTAGTAGACCCATCACCAGCGGAGTACCACAGGAGTCTGTGCTGGGCCCCTTACTGTTTGGCATCTATTTCTCAGACATCCAGGCTAAAGTAGATGGCCTTTGGCTCACCAAGTTTGCTGATGATTACAAACAGGGAGCAATCACTGAGTCCCCCAATGACATCAACATATTACAGGAGGGGCTAACACAAACAAATGATTGGTGCCAAAGCCATGGCCTTAAACTAAATGTAAAAAAATGGATTATTATTCCCTTTGGCAAAATAGAACTCCCTGCAAATTGCAATATTAACAACACCCTCCTGAGTTCCAACCCAGTGGTGTGAGACTTGGGAACACAGGTTGACAGAAATCTGAATTTTGACCACTAAGGTTCCACAGTGGTAAGTAAAGCCTTCTATGTAGTGCACCTCACAAACAAAGGCATAGCATCCAGGTCAAGGGATGTTATAACTCCACTGTACTTGACCTCATCAGAGCACTAACAGAGTATAATGCACCCTTTAATATGTGCCTCACCAGACACCTGCAGCAGCTGGAAAGACCTCAGAGGTTTCTCACTAAGAAAATACAGGGACTTCAAACCATGACCTATATAGACATGCTAAAAGCCCTTTCACTTTACTCTGTATCTTATAGACTGCTGAGAGATGACTTGTGCCTAGCCTATAAGGCAATCTCCAACCCTGCCCTAATGGAATGCTGCACGTCCACAAGTAAAATGGCTCAAGAGTCACTCGCTCTAGGGATCTCAACCTAGCTTGTGACATTAACAGATCATGTTGAAGAGACAAATATGTCTCCCAGTGACTGCCACTTCTCTGGAATAGATTCATGTAAAACAAAGCTCCTCACTGACCCTATTCAAATGCAACCTAGATAATTGGATGGAAGTCCACAAATTCATCCCTGGAGTGGCACCTATATCTGTCATGAACAGGGGTACCCAGTGTTGATCACAGACCTGCTCTGTTCATAAATTCATTCTATGAACTACCCAAAAAAGAACAGATGGGGATACTTGGGATTAACATAGCTATGCTTGTAAAGGCTCTAAGGCCAGTAGACTAGTAGCCTCCTATGAACCTATGAATCTATGAACAATTTTCATGATGAGGAATATAAATTGTTAGTTTTTGCTGTTTTCCTATATTTACAGTGAAGAACTTGATATATGTCATTTAACTAAACTTATAAGTGTGTTTATGAATGTTAAACAAATACTTTCTGTAAGAGAATGTCATTAAATTATAAGCAATATAATTGGTAACTTTAAGACTATATAAGTTAAGAACTGCATTTTATTTGTTCAACTTTGCTTAGTATGTGCATTGCTAGGTTAAATGAATGACAGATGTAAGTAATATGATAATTAGAAGTGTTAAAGTGATGGCGGTTTTGTTTTCTTTGTTTCTGTGTGACACATTCCTTTCACAGGTAATTTATGAAGCAAGTAACACTTAAAGAAAGCTTGAGAACAAAGAATGTTACATTTGTGTCAGAATGTTGGCTTCTTCCTACCTTGAGCTGCCCTGAAGAATGTCTAGGTTAAAGTTCATCACTGATGTCTGTTAAAAAGATAAGAACTTTCTTTTTCTTTTTTATTCAAGTATATATGTGAGAACCCTACTAAAAATAATACCCTTTTTTCTTAAAAGTGAAGAATTGGTAAAACAAAAGCTATAGTAATGTTTTATACTGAGATTTTGTAACATGCAATTTGGTTTCATCTTGTATGTTAATAGCTTATGCTGTAGGGTTATTAACTGTAACTATACACATTAACTGTACATATTAATTGAAAGAATTAAAGTCAGATGCTTATTACTGATTAGAACAGCTTAAAAGAACTAAGAGGAATGAGAAACTTACAGAGGAAATTAACACTGATGTGTGCTGTGAGTTGTCATTTTCACATGTAGTCAAATTCTGATATCAGTATGTGAAGCTTAGATCAGAGTAACAGTTCACAATGGCTAAAAACACTGAAATTAAACAAGCAGGAATTCTTATGTATATATATATATATATATATATATATATATATATATATATATATGTGTGTGTGTGTGTGTGTGTGTGTGTGTGTGTGTGTGTGTGTGTGTGTTTGGTTCCACTTCAGAATCTCAAATTACTGAAAACTCGAACTTCATATGGTTGAGATCATATAATCGAGTTTTCAAAAACTCAAAATTGTAAAGTGTTAAAAAAAAACTTTATGTTAGTTGAAAATATTTTTTGCACCCTCCTTACTTAAATATACCATACAGCATGGAACGGGAGATTTCCATTTTCCCCACTGTAGTGCGATCTCAGAGTTGGTATATTTATGTAGGGGGGTGCAGGGGGGCTTGTCCCCCTGCAGAAACTATGTGTTTTGCTTTTTTTTTTGTTCTTTCACTTTGGAATTTTACGTTTCTGAAAACTCAATCATATGGTCTCGACCATATGATCGAGTTCAAGTTTTCAGTAATTCAAGATTCTGAAGTGGAACTCTATATATATATATATATATATATATATATATATATATATATATATATTATATATATATCTATAGTATCAAGATTAATACTACAATTAATAAGAGTAAACATCTTATGAATAATATGCATATCCACTAGGAATGCAGTATCTGCTATGTAAGATTAATAAAAGAGTAGTGCCAGTAAGTTAAGAAATGTGCACACATACTATAATCTTTAATAGACAGCTAATGATTAAATAGCTCTTTTATGGGAGATTTTAGATAAAAATACAAGTTATACTAGTGGGAAAATAAGGCAGAAAAAATATATTTAAATAACAACCTGCATTTAAGAAAGATGTCTATTACATATACCTGCATATGAAATGTGAATGCACAAGATCTTATATAATTTACATAGAAAATCATATAAAATATTTGAAAATAATCTGAAAGCTGAAATTTAAAGCTTGGTCATGTGAACTTTGAAGCTTTTTACGTGTCATTTGTTATTATATCCACTAAGACTACCTGAAATAACTCATTTTGTGAGTCAAAGCTACAACTTGAGTGCTTTATTGCTGAATCAGTACATCAATTTTGATGGAAAGTAAAGTACATTTTTCAATAGCTTTGAATCCAAGAATGGAGAATTGGATTTGAATTGAACATATTGTAACTTTTGAATTCAATATAGAATGCAAATATTTTTGACTCCATAGACATAGAAAGACATTCCTGAGTATTTAATAAAATCTGTGTAGGCATAGTGTAATGCCTACATTGAAGGTACCATGGCCGTATATGTGGTATCCCCTCGGTAGTGCACCATGCATATTAATGAAAGTGTGTTACTGAGAGGGAGCTGTGTAACATGGTTATTGAATCAGTGTAGGGAGTGTGTTACTGTGTCCAAAGATGAGTAACACACCCCATGCACTGTACAATTGCTGGATATCAATGTATGCATATATAATAAACAGTTCATTGGGCTTTTTGGGGGTTTTTTTGTGTTTGCATGGTGCAGCGTGGTGTGCAACAATGGACACATGCAAGACATCTAAAAATAGAAACTGGATACATTTAATTATGAAAGCAAAGGTCAAGCTTAAGCATAGCTGAGCAGGTTTCCATGCCTCGCCACTGTGCTCAGTGGTGCTTAAACATAGTGGAGAGATATATGTAAAGGTATAGCAGCAGTCTTCAGGGCAATGTAACCAAATGGTTAGAGTGACAGCCTTATGTGCAGTAGATGCAGCATTCGAGTATGGACATGTCATTTTGTAAATACACATCATGAGAATAATGTTAAATCCCAATTACATTTTGTATGATTACACATTCAGGTTATTAAATTTATTTTGCAAATAAACATTTATGAGAAGTAATATTACACCTTGATTGAATTTTGTATGAATACACAGATAGGCTATTAATCTTTATGTTGCAAATGCACATTATGAGAAGTATGTTTAAACCATTGACTGCATATTGTATGTATGCACAGACATGTTATTAAGCATTTACATGGCAACTACACAATTATGAGATGTATTTTTAAATCCTGCTTTGCTGCACTCAGCTAAGCTCCCCTAAGCACAACTAAGCCTTTCCCAAGCACTGCCTAAACAAAGAATGTTTTAGCTGTTCTTAGTTGATTTTCCCATTGCTAAGCAGTGCAAAGCACTGCTAAGCAATGCCCATTTAAGCACTGCTCAGCTCAGCTAAGCTGGTTTGTACACTAACCATTGCTGAGCATTGCCAGTTTAAGCACTGCTCAGCTGCATTCAGCAGGTTTGTGCTGTGCTAAGCAATATGCCGTATTTTTACAAATTCTCCATTGGTGGTAAAGAGTAGGAAAACAGGCTTATTTAAGTGCAACAGGTGGCAATACAGCAGAACCAGTTGGAGTTTGAACTTGGCAGGAACTATGACAGGTTTTGGAGAGGGTGTGCGCTTCTGTGCATAGCACTGGGGAATTCTGGAGTCCAGAGTCATAGTTGGACTCTTCATTAAATACCATGACATCCGGCTGCTGCAGGGCCAGTACCAGGGATCAGAGTACAAGTCAGAGGCCTGGGACTGGCTGGCACATGATCTTGCCAGTGCAACTAGTATTCCCCACAGAGGTGAGCTGGTGTGTCATCATTATGATGACGTTAAACATCAGAAGGAGGATCTCTTGGCCACCAGGGTCCAAGATGCTCGGGATAGAAATGCCCCACAAGTTTGTAAGTACTGTTTGCATTGTTTTACCAATACCTAATCTGAATGTGTGATAGACAGGTATGCATAATGGTGTGCTTCTCTCCCTACAGCTGCAGAGGAGGAAGCTCACAACCTACAGACCCATGCAGGGCGACTTACCAGTTTGCACTGTGAGTGCGGTGAGCATACATGTATCTTGCAATCTATAGTCATTTAAGCAAGAAAGAGTAATATACTAACTGCTGTTAGGTATATAACAGTTTTGATTGTACTGCAATGAATGTGGTCATAGACCTGGGCTGAAATAAGTGAATAATGCCATGTACAGTTCAATAAAGATGAAAGCATGAAACCTGATAATGTTAAGGAAATAAAGCTTCTACTGAAGTAATTGTGGAATTACAGCTGTATTGCAACACCTGCATTATATGTACTGTTCTTCAATAAACACTGGAAAAATATAGCAATCACTGCATGAAGTCACCCCTATTAAAGATGTGTTGTGCAATATGTGTGTATTTTGGGCTGTTTCTTATGAAATCGAGTATTATATCTGCTGTGAACTAAAAACACAAAGAATACCACTAAGTGACTGAAAGTTAGCTAATAAAGAGTGTTCTGCTAAACTGTAGATGTGGAGATGTACTTCAAGATATAATGCATTATGATATTGGTTCTGCACTAAGATATGAAGCAATAATAGGTACGCCAGAGGTATATTGTGTATATCAGGATTGTCTTGTGTTAACCATTGCATTTCAGTTATATGCATTCCTGCTCTTTGGTATGCTGCTGCAGTCAAGTAGGAAACTATAATAGCTGTAGACTGCAAATATACCATCTGCAAATGTATATGGGCCAAGTAGCCAACCCAACACTCTGATATGGTTTGTACACATCACAGATATTTCAACCCACTAGGGATTTATTGTCTATACCTGCATTCTATGTATTAATGTACAGTTCACCTAGTATCTCTGTCTTGCTTGAATCTCATACATGTGTGTTCAAGTGTCACTACAGTCTTGTATAACACTCTACCTCTATTACCAGATGATATTTTGTTAAAAGGTGAGCTCTAAGCACATAGCAGTCAATCAACATGCAGCAGTGGCTCAGTAGCTCAGTTTGATAAATGCTAGGTGTGGTGTACATTTTGTCACACACACAAGACCAGGGTTAGAATCTAGTAACAAGTGCTACTAAATATTATTGAATCAGTTATGTATTGTTAACAGATGCTCTCCCACAGGAATCACAGGTAAATAAATGGCTGTAGTAGCCATTAGAATGAGTTAATAATTTATGTATGTACCAGAGTATTAACAGCATTGCTCAGCAATGTGATAAGACATCAGAAAATAAAGGCAATGAGTACAATACTAATAAAAATTAATACAATAAATAAAATGTGTAATCTTGGTATGGCTATATGCATGGTGTGTCCATGAATGTCTGCAGAGAGTCTGACCCCATGCCTGCCAAGGATGGCATGATAGTCGTAAATTCTCTGTACTGTGCATGATACATGTTTCTCAAGTGTCAGGCTGTCACATACAGTGATCACTGTTGCCTAATCCCTTGGTCACAGATCTATCATCGACATGATTTATGTCAATAGCACAGTCACACTACATCAGTCCACAGTACACCTTGGTAGTCATATATGTCCCCTTGACATGTAATAGTCCCCTGTAATTGTGTACCTGTAGGTGTTACAGCTTGGCTGACACTGTCCCATATGGATAGCACATGTATGCATAAAGTAAGGGCAGATCTGTAGAGTATATAAGAGTATTGTTGCAAACAATATAGCCTATACTGATATTAATGAACTGTATTTCTCTCTCCCCCCACCCCTTATCTGCATCATAATTTATTATTGTTTTACATCGGTTATGGTTTACTACTAACATATGTTCTCAAAATGTTATGTTGGGCCTTGTGTTTTATTGTTATGTATTACAATGGTTGCATACTAACATACCTTGATGAATTACCTATGTTGCTGGCCTTATGCCATAACTGTTACTGGCATGCTATTATTATACTGACTATTATCACACTTATTGTTGTGTTCCTTATCCTATGCAATGTTATGTTACTGGGTTATTTGCAACGTTCTGGTATGCTGTTATAACTAACTAAATGTTCTGCTCATTACTAACCTATACACTTTGAAATACCTCAACACAATAGCTCAACTGGATAGGCCGGTTCCTGGTGATCTGCCTACCCTACCTCAGCCGGCCATGGCACCGGGCCCCAGCATGTCTGGGACCTAAGCCTTTTATGCCTCCTCCACTGACTCTGCACCACCTATGGGTGGAACCACCTCAGGGGACAGAGCCCGTCCCTGCTGGGAGTGGGCGTGGAGGGGGGATTTTCTCCTGGGAACAACTACTGGTGATAGTGAGCAGGATCATACATCATGGCTATAAGGATCACCTGCATCGGATTGAGGGCAGACTCGCCAACCTGGGGGGGAAAGGTGGCGCCGAAGCCCAGCCCCCAGCACATCCACCTTTAGGGCAGTGAAGGAGCAGTGTTGACTGCCCATGGGTGGAGAAGTCAGTCTCACTGCTGCCATCTGGGGGCACATGGCTCTCTGATTCCACAACACCCTCTTCATCCAGGGTGTTTACCTCCCTCATGTGTTACACATCGCCTCTATATGCTGTCTTGTCTGTCTTGTCTGTTTGCAAATGCAACCTCTCCTACCCAACTTACCTCCCCACATGTACTTATATCCTTTCCCCAACATTCCACTCTCTCTAATTAAAAAAGGGGGCATCTGTCCCACAAAAAGAATATCGCCCCATACATGGCTGTCCATTTCACACCCACATCCACTGGCCACAATCAATTGTTATAATAATTAATGCACACAGTTATGTTGCCCTCATCCCTCTTTCTGGGGTGTGAGGCTCCAAATTCTCTACAACCTGCACAGTTGTTGCTGTAGAAGAAATGGAGAGCTATGTTCATTTCCTACACCTATCCTGCTCATCCCTACCTGTCTTTCAGTATGTTTTTCTCCCTGCTTGCCCCCATTTCACCACTTTCCAATTACCCCTTTTTCCTTTTCTTTTTTTAAAATTAGCGTGGGTTTACGCGGAGGTAACCAGAGCAGCACACCACGCAAACCTGGCAAGCCCACTTAAAACTGCTTAAAACTGCCTTAATCATCTTCTCTGTTTCTGACACTGTTAGGCACATCTGCAAAACAACCACCCCTGCCAAGTCTCAAACCCAGGACCCTGTCAACTACAGCATAGTGCATTAGCCCACTAGGCCACTCAGCCCTGAAGTAGACCAGGTGTTTCCATAAACATATCGTGACTGTCAATGACACAATACTTGTACATATAATGTGAAAATTGACAGTGTACTTGGCACTGTGATGCAGACACCAAACCAGTATACTGACTAATAAATAATGAAGGATGTACGTGAGGCCGGGGATAGCAGGTATAGCTGTCGTCTGCATAGACTGTTGCAGAATGTCCACAGTTGTGACACCTACGTTTGGCACAGTTTTCACAAAACTTATTCTGTGTGCTGAAGTACTGGCAAGTCAGTACAGATTGAGGTTAGAAAATCATGACATGCAGTTCAGTGTCACACATCATAACCATCCGAACACACATGCTTATGCGAATCCTGTGTAACAGATTGTATGCATACACATATATCTTGCAAATACACCAGCTGTAGCATTTACTTAGTAGCTCAGTTTGTTAAATTCCTAGCATGCTGTACATTTTGTCACCCACAGTCCTGGTTTCCAGTGTGTTGCACTTCAATAACATGCTTGTGAGTACAACAAATAATGACTGAGTTCTGTAACTTTAAGCAGAACAGGTTGCTGCTACTGCATTCACTGCATGTTAGTAAGCCAAAGGCCTGTAGGTAGGGACACACTGCAGAAATATGTATAGGCTTCCTAAATGTCACCTACCAGTCTCTGAATGGCACTATTACATAACATGTGTACCTTAAGCACATGCCTCATCTGGACTGTTATGTTTTCTCTCACTCTGGCTCTGCTGTAACAACAGAAATGACACTGTTCCCTCACTGACACATACAGCTTGCTGTCCTCCAATGTGTCCATACTCCCCAGTATGTCTCCTGGGCAAAACGCAGCAGCTGCAGCCTGCAACATATGCAGCAGTATGTTTAACTACCTGCTATAGAGCTACCGTACCTCACAACTCCCTAGAAGAGGGATCCACACAACACCCATATATAAAGGGGTGGGGGAATCAAAGGTCAAGTGACTGGAACATGTGTCACAGTGTTCCCCTACAACCATACACAGCTAATAGACCAGCAGCTACTTAAGCACCATGCATATTCTGATACATATGATGTATGACATTCACATCTGTTCTCCCCCTTGCTGACCCAACCCACATTGTTTAACACTGAAATGCCATATAATCAAAGTCATTTCACAATGGCCAAACATAGCATGCAAAACTGTGGACATACCACATAAATCCTAACAGTGGACAATATTTTTACCTACCCTCTGCAATGATGTAGTCTCCACACCTCAATAATGTCTATCTCACAGAGTAGGAAAAGGGGCCAAAGCCTACTTGTAGGCCTTAAATATAGTACTATTGTGCCATGCCATTGGCTAATGAATGTGCAACCCAGCTGTTCTAGATGCAATTAGCAAGTCTGAGCCATGTATTGGTGCACAAGCAATCACCCGTTAATGAGCATTACCTACAAAAGGCAAACAGCTACCTATAGTGAACAGGTCTGTGACTTGCTTTACCAAGGCAGACTGTGATTTCAGAAGCATTTTTCTTCAGGATTTCCGTACAAAAAGGAGCACAGCACTCTACCAGGTATGTAATAGAAGTCCCCATTTAATGGGATGTGGAGGGGAGGATGCAATTATGAGGAATAGAGATTAAAATAGTGGGCTTGTAGTACATCTCTGGGAATGACATGTTGGTGATAGTCTGCTGTCCAGCTCCTACAGGCATGTCTTTCAACTCTGCCTGCTGTGACATAGATCACAGCTCCGGCCCTCTCAGTCCCTCCTACAATGTTCAGCTCCTGTATGAATGCTACTGGATTGTCTGTTAGACAATAGTGACATTAAGTAATGGTGGACACAGCTAGCATATCACATGATGTACTGTCATTCAGATCCTCTCAGTCTGTGAATGTCACACAGGAATAGTTCAAACATTGTACAGGTGTCCCTGACTGTCCATGATGTACTCTGGCTAGGTCACTGTTTAGTCAATATTCATATCTCATTGCTTGAGAGCTATGGCTAGCATACCTGGTGACCCCCTACAGCAGGACTTCAGGTCATAGCCAGTTGTAGTGGAGGACACAGGCTCAACCTTAGCAACAGTGAGTATATACTGATCATACAACGTAAGGGAATGAATACAGTAATAGATATTACTGTAGCATAACTGTTTTCTGATGGTTCTGGTGTGTGACAGCCAGATTCCCCACATTCTGAGATCAAGCATTAAGTATTGTCCAAGCATTCACCAGACATCCACATGTTTCTGGCAAAGGGTCTACATATAGCAAGCACGCATACACATTCCACAAACATCTCTGTACTGCAGAAGTCAGACATCTACAGGGAAGATATCCTACAGCACATTTGCAGTGCTGTCTGTCATTGCATCACATGGATGTTGCTGGACTGTATTTGTCAGACAGTGGCTGTATGACATGGTACTGGGACACTCCCATAGGAGACACACCACAGTAGATGGCATTGATGAGAGTGAAGACATACAACACACTCCATCACAGCACACAGGGACATAATCAGTGTTGCCACTATGTTGCTGATAGCCACATACATACTGTGCTGATAGATGCTGGGGTATGATGTGGGAGTTAGCGGAGGATAGTGCAGGCCAATTTGAATGGTCAGGGTGTGTACATAGTGGAGAGCAAAGTATGTGGTCCGGTGATGTGTTCCCCTCTTCTTGTCTTTCAGAAAGGATGTATAGATGGAGGCACCCAAAGCTTTCTGCTGGGGAAAATGAAGTGATCCTGGATGGCCTCAGACTGCATCACAACATACTGCTGTCCAGGAGTCACCAAAATCATGAGCAACGTGCTGCACTGTGGGCTGATCTCATCACAGCAGTAAACCAAGTAGGGCTACAGGAATGAAGCTACAGGCAGGTCCGACATCAAGGGACAGATATGATAAATGCTGCATGGCAAGGGGCCACTTCTGTGGCCAGGGACCATGCTTCCACTGGTGGAGGGGCTGCAGCAGAAAAAACACTCTTGGCTACAGAGGAATTCCTGTTGAACCTGGGATCAGCCACCATCTCCCAAGCATCCATCACCCCATATGTTGTGGAGGAGGGTGCCACAGCTTCCACAGCAGAGGAGCATCCAGGTAAGCCTCTTGTGTTCATCACTGTAATACTGTATCAGTCATTGTGGCAGCCTTTAAATACCAGTACATGGATGTCAGGTCAATCTGCATTTGGGGGGGGGGTGTTTGTAATGCACACTTGTGCACAAATACTCAGAATATCAGCAGTGTGGGCAGTATCACAGTTCCTACTGTATATGCTGATATACGCACATTCTATCTGTATCCTGTAACAATGCCACATTTGTTTTTGTTGACAATGTCTCTCCCTCACATCTCCATAGATACGTCAGGTGTGGCCGGAGTCCAACTTCCTGCATCCGGTGAGTCTGAAACTGTTTTTGTATGGATCATATATACCCTAAGAATGTTAAGGGCTACCCTTTTGCTGTAGACACAACTGATATGCTTAGCCAGAGTACAATACTTATATATTTCAATTTCAGAAGGGTTAACTGAACTGCATTAAATTGGTAATTACAGTAGTGTATTTGCAGGAGCTGTAACATATTTGCACTTAGTTTTGTGAAGGTCTCTGCAGTCTGCTATACAGGAGGCAGTAGTATGGTCAAGATGGGTGCACTGTATTTTAGGTGTAGGTCTATCACATATACTAGCATATTGCTTATCTCACAGGTGTATAGTAGTGGAATCATTAACCGAACGTAGCTGCTGTGCATTTTATAAAGGGCCTGTCTTGTCTATGTATGTTGTAGTTGCACCTAAGTAACCATGCACATATACAGCAGTACCTTGCTGATGTCATATTCCTGCTTAGCTGCCATGGCATCCTCAGCCACTGTATTGCCACCAAGTCTCCAGATCTTAGCCATGCAGACCCCTGGAACATATATACTATACATATGCACTTAGGTGCGTATGTATAGAACATTGAGTCAGGAACAATGGGGTCAGACAGCATAATCCTGCATGTATATCTCATGGCAAGGCATGCTACCCTTGATACATGTCACCTGGGTGTTATGTACCTACAAATGTAGGTGTTGGCATATATCATGTATGCCTGCATACATGTGGGATATCACATAGACTAGCATATCGCTTAACTCACAGGTGTATAGTAGTGAAAACATTAACCGAACGTAGCTGCTGTGCATTTTATAAAGGGCCTGTCTTGTCTGTGTATGTTGTAGTCTGCTTGTGTGTTGTGCATGGAATCAGAAATACAATATGGTATGTGTAATGCAGTTGTGGCACCTCACCTGTATGTGTGTGTGTGGATCACCAGACATAATGTTGCAGGTATTAATGTATTTATGTTGTCTTCCTCCTTACAGGTGACCATAGGAATTGGAGTGTGTCCCCCTCACAACCTGATGTCAGTGTCTCATCGGACCCTGATGATAATAGTGGCCATAGTGAGGCACCAGTGGGGTTGCTGGGGGCTGAATCTGTCCCATGGGTTGACATCCCACTTCCTTCCTCATTATCCCTGCACACAGTCAGTATGCCCACACATACCCACTCCTCTGCGGCCACAAATATCGGACAGTCAGAGTGCAGTGGCATCATACAAGAGCATGTGGTAACTATGGCATCAGTGAGTGTAGATACTAGCCATAGCCACAGAGCTGGTGAGGTCCCACACAGGCAGATTGACAGGAGTGCTCGAAGGAGGACTGTTGCTTATCCACCACCTGTCACAGGCATCATGACATGAGTCACTTGACACATGTTTTGGTCCATCATGGAGGCACAGGCATGTCCTGAATGCAGTACCAGATGGATACTTGGGATCATGGATGCATCACTGTCTGACATCTGTGACTCCCTCCACCACATTGTTGATGCCATGCATCATTTCACTGATGTAGTAGACAGACAGTTGAGTGAGACATTGTCAGTCCTTGACCGCACATTGTCTGTGCTAGAACATGTGGTGAGGTAGGGTGTCAGACACTTGGCCTTAGGTCAACAACACTCACACTGTCATAGTGGCAGTACCTCCAGCACTACAGAAGGGAGAGTGCTATTCACACCAAGACATGGCAGGCCATGGGCAGGTGGTCCTATGCAGTCCTGCGAGGGACACAGGCACAGCAGACACCAGTCACCATCAGTGACTAGTACCGCATCTGACCCTGAGCATGGTGGTGCCACTGTCAGTCCTGGCAAAGCCAGTTCCCATGTTCAATAGCAGTAAGCTATCCATTCTGCCATGTACGGTCCACTGCTGTCCAACATACCCATGTGTAGAGCTAGCACACACACATAACATCACTCCCACATGCAGGTCACCAATAGACACACACAGCACCTCTTCATGGTCCAGCTGACCAGCACCCCTTCCTGACTCACACAAACAATGTCAACTGTTTGGCACAGCCTAAGCCTCTGGCATCCGCACACCACACCCTGTGCATGTGATGATACCTGTGCCACATCCCTGCCATCCATATCATCGATGCAGGGATATACAAATATGTGTCTGATGCACAGGGTGACTATAATACATGACATGACATTTTGTAGTGTGGTAGTGTTATGTCATGCCAGGTGCTGTATGCTGACATGTGTCATGAGTACACATCAAAGTGTTTGTGTTTGTTGCATAATGTTAGATTGGTGGTAGTATTGCAGACTGACAGGTGTCTTCTCAGACCTTTGCATGTTTTTGTTCCAGGGGTCTGCATGGCTAAGGTCTGGAGACTTGGTGGCAATACAGTGGCTGAGGATGCCATGGTAGCTAAGCAGGAATATGACATCAGCAAGGTACTGCTGTATATGTGCATGGTTACTTAGGTGCATATGTATAGAACACTGAGTCAGGGACAATGGGATCAGACAGCATAATCCTGCATGTATATCCCTTGGCAAGGCATGCTACCCTTGATACATGTCACCTGGGTGTTATGTACCTACAAATGTAGGTGTTGGCAGATATCATGTATGCCTACATACACGTGGGATTTTTAGGCCAGCAGCTAGTCACAGGTCCTTAAAATGTATAATTATTGTACACAGATACGTGCGACAGGCACATTGCTGCAAGGGTATATATTTACACACACACACACACACACACACACACACACACACACACACACACACACACACACACACACACACACAGCTGCCCTTTCTGAGATTAGATTAAAACCACTATCTATCTAGTAGCGTATACTATAGCATTAAGTACTTATCACATGTGCCATGGAGCTTATGTGTTTGAGAGTGTCTGCCAGTGCTATTAAAGAGGATGACATCAGTAGGCTCTGTAAAGGAGGCCAATGGGGAGGTTGACAGATAGGCATAGGGCCTTAAATGTATAACCATTGCACACAGATAGGTGAGACAGGCACACTGCTGCAAGTGGATATATTTACTCACACACAAAGTTGCCTTTCTGAGATTAGAACCCCTACCTATCTAGTAGTATATACTATATCCTAGCTATGGCCTGTTATTCTCTGCACTTTTTACATTCATCAGGCCACTAGTTAATCGTTCTGCTTATATGTGGGCCTTTGTCCCACTCCTGTTCATGGCTTTGTCCATATTTTCTGCTCTAAGTAGTTGCATGTTTACTGTGACTGGGGTACATGATGTAACACCACAAACAGGATTATAGACTTCACACCTCTGACTGTACATGCTTAGCAGGATGTCCAGTATTTCATTCCATATGTCTGCTCTGCTCCTCACACAGTTGTGTATTTTTGGTAATATACTACAACATGGTGCCAACTGACTTGCTGTAGGTACTGACACAGTTACATGATGACCTTTACATCTGCTGCTACTCTGACTTGTTACAACCTGCTGTTATACTAGCCACCTTCTAGGTTACTCAGAGCATGTGTAATGTTCATAGCTGTGGCACCCTGCCTCTCTATTGTCTCTGGTTTTGTCCAGCTTTCTTGCAGTAACAAACAGAGACATATTGACAGTCTGTGGGACTCCTACCATAAGAGTACCTCACATGCAAATTTGTAGGTGCAGCCAGATTTGAACCATGAACACCATCAACCATGCTAATGTACTTAGCCCACTAAACCACACCAGCCACCAAAAAGTGAAGTTTAATTCCTGACACTATCAACATCAGACAGACATACACTTTGACTTCTGCATATTGAGGAAATAGAATATGTTGTCAGGTTGCTTGGTACAGCCCTGGGATTCTGCAGTCTGCTGTTATAACCTTGCAAACATACTGTTACTGCAGTTGTATGGGAACATGACTGTTGGGGATAGGGGACTCTAGCATTAACAATCATGCGTTTGTCCTGTGACACCGCTGTTTTGCATTTCCCTCACATGGTAAAGTGTTTTTTGCTGCTATGTGGCCTACTACATATAATGGGGCAGCCAGTATTTGCCTGAGAGTTCCTGTTGTCCCACATAGCTGTTAGTTCTCTGCAGGTAGCCCAGTAGCCCATTCTATTCTCTCATACATGCAGCAGGTCCATACATATGCTACCATAGTCCTGTACCCCATACATTTGTTGTGAAGAAAAGTGACTTACCTTGAGAATGCAGCAGTTGAGATAACAGTGCTTCAGGGCTGACTCGGTCTGATGCATGCAGTATGTAGCCAATACATGGCAAAGTACAGGTTGTGTGGTGTGTGAGTTGGAGTGAGGTGTCATTCCCTAGGAACCTAGGTTGTCAGTGCATGTGCTATGCATTGACTCTTTACCAAAGCCAGGGCATAGTGGGCACTCCTATGTCTGTCTATGGGGGCAGGCTCAAGGAGTTCCTCCTCTGAGTCCCCCTGTGGGTGTGGCTGTGGGGACCTTGCACTGGTGGAGGGCTGAGTGTCCCTTTCCTGTGATGACCCTGCCACAGCTGTTTTTGCATGATCATATTGTGTAGCATGGCACATATTATGGACATCCGTGCACATATGGCTGGAGAATACTACAGGGCTCCACAAGATATATCGATGCAGCAGAACCGTGACTTGAGCAGCCCAAACACACATTGTATGATGTTCCTAGTTTGTGTGTGTGTCTCATTATGCCACTCTTCAGTAGCTGTGTGTGCATTTCTGATGGGTGTCATCATCCACAGTTCCAGTGCATAGCCAGCATCCCCCAGTAGATGTCTGTATGGGATGGCCCCCTGGCAAACATCTGGCACAGCTGTGATGTGTACCAGATATGAGAGTCGTAATAATTGCCCTGGTTGCCAGCAAACACACTCATGATAATGCTCTGGGCATTGCACATGACCTGGCAGTTGATGGAGTGATACCCCTTGCAGTTGATGTAGACTCTACCCTCCACACCAGGCGGTGCTTTGATGTGGACATGAGTCCAGTCCGTGGCACCCAGTATCTCAGCGCGTGCTACATGGTGGAAGAGATGCATACTGCTGGTCCTCTCCTCAGGGGTGTGGGGTAAACAAATGTGCTCACTGGCATGTGTTTGCATGGCAGCCAGGAACTGATGGATTACCTGAATCCAGATGCCTGTGAGACCTCCATCATGTCCCCAGCTGGTCTTTGAAAAGTACCTGTAGCTAGTATTCTAAGAGCTACACATAGCTTTGTTTCCACTGGGATGGGTTTCCCCCTGTTGGCTCTAGGTCTGAGTTGAGGGCAGCAAAGCTCAGTGAGTTATTGTAGTATGTCCCTGTCCACCCTGTAGCACTCTACAATCTCCAGGTCATGTAGCTTTTGGAAGGTTACCCTAGGCCTGAACACTCTTCTCCTTCTCAGTCTAGGCCTATTGTCAGCAGCAGCAGCACTGACCTCAGCTTCTAGCACATACAGATGTAGCAGAGCAGCAGTAGCCCCTAGCATTCTGTCAGTTAAAATTCCCAAGTCTGTACTCCAATGGTGCAGAGTATGTGGGAAAATCAGATTGTAGGGTGTATGTATACGTTATAGTGCTGTGCTGCAGATGCAGCCTGTGTGATTGGCTAACTATGATGCAGTCCACCTGCCAGGTATCTCATTGAGGCGGCGCTGGTGTAAACATTGCTCAGCAGTTTGGTCACACCCCCATGCATGGGCACACTCAGGCATTGCTAAAACCAGCTAAAACATGCACCCCATAGCTAAACAAAGATTAGCAGCACTAGACACACACCCCTGCTCAGTTGAGCTGAGCAGCGTGCAAATGGATGACGCTGAGCTCCAATCCACTTAAACTTATAGTGACACACCCTCTTTTTATATCAGCTACCTGTTCTGCTGACACCAACATTGTTCTGGGGCTACACAGATTTTATCTGTGGACGCAGGGGTCCATTTTATCTATTCAGTAACCCCAGCTCATTTGCATACAGATCCTTGCACATAACCTGGATACTTCACTATTCCAGGGTCTGCCTTCTTAGCAACCACTGATATCTATCATTGTACATACTGCATCCAGGGCCCTATAATGCATTATTCGCACATCTTATTTTTAGTTTTTAAATATTTTAATTTTTTTTTGCCTAACGTTATGTTTGCACATAGCTGTGTGCCACACAAATGTAATATGGCTATTAAATACAGATTATTATTTTACATTATTTTGCAGTAGTTTTTGGACTCATAAAGCATAGTTTTTGCACATATCTGTGCCTACTATAACAACTCTGACCTTCTAATTTGGCTTTTACAGCCCCTGTTCAATTTTTACATTTGTGTACATGGACATTTTCCGTGTACACTTCTAACACCAACATGGGTTCTGCATGGATACCTGTCTGCTTCCTGGATTGCAAAACACTCTCATTTGCATGCATTTCTCTTGCTTATCAGGTGATTTGCATGCCACGGACACTTCCATGTCCATATGCTCGTGCATGCCCCTCTGCTCTGTTTACTGGATCGCACTGCTGCTGGATTCTGTGTTAGCTCCATCCATCTATGCAGACTTCATTGAATTCCCACCATTCTCTTAAAACACAGTAATGTACATATTTTTATGAAGCAGTTTAATAAGCTAAAGAATCTTTAAATATTTTGATATTTGTTGTGTTGAGTGTCACACAATTTTGAAATAAAGACACTTGTACCTTAAAAATTAATTCAGAGCTTTTATTAGATCTATGTGTGTGTCTTTTAGCATGATAAATATATATGACAATTGATTTCCCTTTCAAATTATAGTTTAGTATGATAAGATTACCTGTCATCTGTAAGTTTACAGATGTCTATCTCTTCTGGTCCCACTCTGTTATACTTAATTATTTAAATGTCTACTTATAATAATAGGTTCATAGGTTCATACTAGGCTATCTGCCCTAGGGCATTTATAAGCCTAGCCAGAGTGTGTTTGGCTTTCGCCACCCATTTTAAATTAATTTTGCTATACCCTTTTTCAAGGTTAGTATACTGTGCCTCTGTCTAACAGTGACACAGAAGTGATACCCGGGGAAAACCTATGATCCCCCATCCACTCATCAAGATTCCTCTTGAAGAGAGTCAATGAGGGACACTGCCTAACCTGGACTGGGATTTTATTCCAGAGTGAAGGGAGCCTCTGGGTTATGAATCTGTCCCTGCAGCATGTCCTATTTATTTCAGTGCTGAGGTTCAAGTCTCTCGAGCGCGTAGCTCGATGGGATTTGGATTTTCTGAGGTGCAGCACGTCCATTAATTCCGGGTTGGACATGGCTTTATACGTCAGGCACAGATCGCCTCTGAGCAGGCGGTATGCCACTGAGTAGAGTTGGAGTTTCTTTAACCGGGAAGCATATGGCATCTGTTTGAGCCCTTTGATCCTCTTGGTGAGGTACTTTTGGGGTCTTTCCAGTTGCTGCAGGTGTCTGGTAAGGTACATTCCAAAAGGGGCATTGTACTCAATTATGGGCCTGATGAGGTATGAGTAAAGAGGCACGATGACCTCCCCTGATCTAGATGTGAATCCCTTCATGATTAGGTGGGCTATATAAAATGTTTTTCTAACCACTTTGGCCACGTGGTTGTCAAATGAGAGATTGCTATCAACTTGGGTCCCCAGGTCCCTAATTACTTCTTCTGTACTTAATGGATTACCACCTATGTGGTAATTTGTGGGCACTTTGCTTTTGCCAAAGGGGATGACTATACACTTTTTGGCATTTAGCTTGAGGCCATGGCTCTGGCACCAGTTGTCTGTTTCTATGAGGCCCTTTTGGAGGATGCTTGTGTCGGCTGGAGAGTCGATTATAGTGCCCAGTTTGCAGTCATCTGCGAACTTGGTCAGCCACAGTCCTTCCGTGTTGGCCTGTACCTCCATGAAATATATACCGAATAGGAGAGGTTCCAGGACTGAGCCTTGTGGGATGCCACTTGTAACTGGTTTGGAGTCTGACATGGCTCTAGCAATTCTAACCATGTGGGTTCTGTCCTTGAGCCAGTTTGCAACCCATCTAGTGACATAGGGGTTTATATTTAAGCTGGTGAGCTTATCTATAATGCCCGAGTGGGGTATTGTATCGAAGGCTTTTGCGAGGTCCAGGTAGGCTGTGTGGACCACCTTCCCCTCGTCAATGGCCTTGGTGACTGTTTCAAAGAAATTGACCAGGTTTAAGAGGCAGGATCTGCCCTTAACAAAGCCGAACTGGGTAGGATCCAGTGTCTGTAGGTCCCCAATATCTTTTTTTATGAGGTCCATGATGATCCTTTCCATAGCTTTGCAGACCAAGCTAGTCAGGCTTATGGGTCAATACTTTCCAGGATCCGTTGAGGCACCACCTTTGTGGAGAGGGACCACTGTTTTTGTACACCACTCTTTGGGTACATATCCTGTGGTAAGGCTGAGATTGAACAGTAGTTTTATGTTTGGGTTTAGCTCTTCTTGGAGTTCATGTAGGGCAGCCGGGACACTGTCTGGTCCCACTGATGCTGTGTTTTTTGCTTTGGAGAGGGCGGCTCTTACCTGAGCATCTGAGATGTCAGGGGGGCAGCACTCTGCTGGGATAGATATTTGCCCTTTTGGTGGGGAGGGGGAGAGAAGTTTGCGCTGAACCTGTCAGCTAGGATGTTGGCAATGTCTGTCGGTTCGGTGTATTTTTTGTCATTTTGGACTAATTCTGAGCATATCTGGGAATTCCCACCCAGGTTCCTAATATAACTAAAGAAAGCCTTGTGATTATCCTTAGTGTCCTGTGCAATTTTTCTCTCAAAGCTGGCCTTAGACGATTTTATGAGTGCCCGTAGTTTTTTGCTAACACTGATCAGAGATGCCTTCCCTTTTTGGGATTTTGCTCTATCATGTAGTAGCTTCCTCCTTCTATTGTATAGTTTGTTTATGGCTGGGGTCCACCAGACAGGACATCTGCCTTTGGAGGATTGGGTCTTGGTTTTATTTGGGATTGCATGATCCATGCATTCCTGAAGGTGTTCATAGAATGCGTTTATAAAGGATTCTGTGGTCTGGGCCATATTTTCCACAGGCCTGGGGGCTTTGAAGGATTCCACCTCGGTTTTGAGGAGTGTGAAATTTGCTTCAGAGAAGTTTTTCACTGTGGTTTTCTGGGCAGGGGGTGGGGTCGGGATGTGAATATCCAGTGAGATTAGTTTATGGTCTGATCTTACCAGTGAGGGATACACTTCTGGTCTGGATCATAGAGTCCCCATGTTGGTGATGATCAGGTCCAGTATGTTTTCCCCTCTTGTGGGAGTGGTAACAAGTTGTTCCATAGCATTTGAGTTTATAAATTCTAGGAACCTTTGAGCTAGGGTGTTGGAGCTAGAGTAATGCTCCCAGTCTATGTTTGGGTAGTTGAAGTCGCCCAGTATAATGGTGTTTGGAGAGACCTTCATATTTTCCAGTGTTCTCAGGAAGGCCGAGTGGGGTTCCTGGGTTTGGGAGGGTGGTCTGTAGCAGGCTATAAACTGGAAGGCAGTTTTACCCACTGTTAGTTGCACATGGATAGTCTCTGATGCTTCGTGCTGTGCCACCAACCTGGAGGTGTGGGTATCTTTGTGAATATTGATACTCCCCCTCCTTTTCTGGTTCAGTCCAAGTTTTGGGGCCGAAAAGCATGGTATGAGGTATAACCTGGTAGTGCTGGGGTGCTCTCGGGAGCCTTGAACCAGGTTTCTGTTACTGCACAGATATCGATGTTCTCCATGCTAAGGAGAGTTTCGAGTGCATGCATCTTGAGGTTTAGACTTCTGGCGTTGAGTAGCATTACTCTTAGTTTCTTATCCCTTGTGATACCTATGGAGGTGGGTTTGTCTTTTGAGCCTTGCCTAAAAAAGGCACTATGGGGGTAGCAAGAGCCTTTGCCAATATCCGAAATCCCAGGGGTGACAGGTGCAAGCCGTCCCTAGCTAAGCATCGTGGCCTGTCGAGCATGTCATCCCAGGCTGACAGGCATTGGATCCCCTTTGAATGACACCAATACTTAAGCCAATTGTTGAAATTGATCATCTTGTCTTCATATTGTGGCATCATTCTTGGTGAGGGTAAGATGCTACTCAAGGTCAGGGTCATACCGGCCTGGGCCACATGCTCAGAGAGATCCTCTATGTCTCTTTTCATGTAGTCCAGGGAGGTACGTCTCAGGTCATTCACACCAGCATGGACAATGACTGAGTCATATTTGTACTTGCCTTGGAGTGACCTGAGTGCGTGTGTTATGTGGCGGATCCTAGCTCCCGACAGACAGCTCACCGTGACCTTTTCCTTGTTCAGTCTGGTGAGCGGGACGTCAGTGTGCCTGATGATCAAGTCACCTATTACAAGTGTGTCAGGTGTGTTGTTTAGCCTTAAGGGCTGTGACTGTTCGGCACACTGGTGTTGTGAGCTATGTGTTGCACGTGTTTTGTTTTGGGGTAGCAGTTGCTTGGGTGTCTGCTTTGGAGGTCTCTGCTGCTTAGGCAGATTTTTATTTAGAGCCTCCGAGTATGTTTTTGTGTGTTTATGTGTAGGGTTTGCTGTTGTGGTAGGTCTATGTGAGACTGGAATTGTAGTGAGTGTGGTTTCCTTCTCCTCCTGACAGGTTTCACCAGTACTGAGTTGAGATAGCTTAGCCTCCAGTTTGGCTATATGGTTGCATCTCTCACATGTGTTGGAATTTGTTGGGAGGAGGAGAGGGTTGTCTGTGTACATGAGACAGTTGTAACATTGCCTCAAGATTCCCAGATTCACCAGCTGGACCGGAGAGGAGATTGACAACTGACCTTTGGACATGCTAGAATAGTATTGGGAATTCCTTTATAATTGAAAAAAAAGGCCAATGGGAAACAAGGTACTCAAGGGGAGTTTGTGAGGGTGTAGTGCTTTTAATTTTTTAGTGCTGACTTATATAATTGCTTTAGTGAGCAAGTGCCAGGTAACTTAAATGCAATGTGTTACAGGTAACTTAAATGCAAAATGACAAACAGTAACTTTCTTTCAAGTGAAACAAGGAAATAAGTACAGCAAGCAATGCAGATGTCACTAGGGATCCACAGAAGCACTGAAAAGCCGCGTTTTAGGTGGAATTAGCGTTTCAGGGAAATAACAAGCAAACAAGCATACAAACAAAGCTAGATTCAGCAGGCCTGGATCTAGTCTATGCTACAGCAAACAAGGTGTACCAATTCCAGTAAGAAACAGTTCAAATATGCAGGCACTATAAGCCTTTAACCAGAAATTCCCAGCTCAGAAGGGCAGAGTCCGGCCTCTCCTCCCACAAGAGTGCAGACCACGAACCTTCTTAATGTAAAATAACTGGCCTGAAGCCCAAGTGCTTTAACCAGAACTAATACACTTTTAGAATAACAGACACTGAGCCCTCAATCAGCAGTTCCCAACTTAGAAGGATGTAAGCTACCTGTCCTGCCACCACAGTGCAGGCCACAAACCTTCCTAATGTAAAACAACTGGTCTGAGCCCAAGTGCTTAATCCAAAAGACTTAGAATGATAGCTACACTTTAATCAAGTTACTACCAAGCAGTAATAAATACAATTGAATACTTTAAAGAATGCCTGGATTAGTGCTCAAGTTATACAAACAAAGCTAAATTCAGCAGGCCTGGGTCTAGTCTATGCTACAGCAAACAAGGTGTACCAATTCCAGTAAGAAACAGTTCAAATATGCAGGCACTATAAGCCTTTAACCAGAAATTCCCAGCTCAGAAGGGCAGAGTCCGGCCTCTCCTCCCACAAGAGTGCAGACCACGAACCTTCTTAATGTAAAATAACTGGCCTGAAGCCCAAGTGCTTTAACCAGAACTAATACACTTTTAGAATAACAGACACTGAGCCCTCAATCAGCAGTTCCCAACTTAGAAGGATGTAAGCTACCTGTCCTGCCACCACAGTGCAGGCCACAAACCTTCCTAATGTAAAACAACTGGTCTGAGCCCAAGTGCTTAATCCAAAAGACTTTGAATGATAGCTACACTTTAATCAAGTTACTACCAAGCAGTAATAAATACAATTGAATACTTTAAAGAATGCCTGGATTAGTGCTCAAGTTATACAAACAAAACTAGATTCAGCAGGCCTGGATCTAGTCCATGCTACAGCAAACAAGGTGTACCAATTTAGTAAGAAGCAGAACAAATATGCAGGCACTATAAACCTTTAACCAGAAATTCCCAGCTCAGAATGGCAGAGTCCAGCCTCTCCTCCCACAAGAGTGCAGACCACGAACCCTCTTAATGTAAAATAACTGGCCTGAAGCCCAAGTGCTTAAACCGGAATTAATACACTTTTAGAATAACAAACACTGAGCCCTCAGTCAGCAGTTCCCAGCTTATAAGGATGTAAGCTACCTGTACTGCCACTACAGTGCAGAGCACAAACCTTCTTAATGTAAAACAACTGGTCTGAAGCCCAAGTGCTTAAACTAAAAGGCTTAGAGTGAGTTACACCAAGCAGTAATAAATACAATTGAGTACTTTTAAGATGACGCAAAAGCAAAATAAAGTAGGAAGAAACACAAATACAGTAAAAGCAGATACATTTTTTTTTTTTTGAGTGAGCAAATGAGATGGGCCCAGGTATCCAAGTGCAAATTTACAACAGGGGTGGGCAGTTTCAAAGCCTCCAAGATTAACACCAAGACAAAAACAGAGAGGGTGGGTGGGGACCTACTGAAAAAACAGTCAACTTCTAGCTAGATATTGCTCAATGCAACACAAACAAATTACTTTAAAAAGTGCAGATAAAAGTTACTTAGCTACACTTAATGTTGAATGAACAAATAATTTAGGAATATTTAATGGGTAATTTATACTACTATTGCATAAACAGGTATATAATGTACTATTTGTTGCATTATTTAATATGTGTGATTAATAGAAGAGGATTATTAAACTTTTATGGAGTGATGGGGGAATAGTTTTAAATGTCAAAATGAATAACTAAACTAATACTCCCCGGGATCCAGTAAGGTTCCGTGCAGGAATAGCTTATTCCTGCATGGAGATGTCAGTTTAAGAGCAGCACAGCAGTGCACCATGCATAGTAATGAAGGCGTGCTGCCTCTGCTCCTAAATGGACACGGAGCATGGACAAGTGCAGGGGTTGTTTCTGAGAGCAGAGCTCTAACAATACACACACTCCTGCACTCAGAAAGTGCCGACTGGCAATTATAATGACAAAATAATGCTCATAGGAGGCTGCATACCTCTCAACTGTACAAATCATCGCAGAATGTCCACATGTCACACCCATACAGCACCCCAATTGTCCTAGCAAATCACTGGGATGATCTCAGGATTGAAGTCAGTAAATAATGCTTACATTTCAGTGTCCTACTTCAAATCCATTATAAAACATATATTAAAACAAATCCTGTTACCCTAGCAACTGTCCCAAGTTTATAAGAGCAATAATGAAAATATGTCCATAGTTGTACCACAATTTTTCAAGCTTTGTCCAGATAGAGGTTTAGAGGTATGGGGGGGGGGTTGCGAGGATGTCTGCCAGATGTGCAGATGCACGCAGGAATCCACAGCTATAAGTGAAACCTGTCCCTTCCAAGAAAAAATAGCAGTAGAGAATTTTTTTTTATCAAACAGATTAAATTTAACAGTAGGTGCGTGGGTTTGCCCATTGCTTAGCTACTCATACTGTAGTTTAAATGGCACAAGAAGATAAATAGCAAGATACATGCTATTGAAACAATCCTGCAATAGTGTAGTGGTCAGAGCGTTCGCTTTGTGAGCATTCCCGGTTCGATTCTCACTGTACTAAATTCAATTTTCCATATGAAATCAGTTTATGAACATTTTTTTGCTGTATAACCTAATAAATAACATATATTTGTGAAATGGAGTACTGCATTAAATGCAGATGTGAGGTGTCATTCTAATAATGTGGAAAAATCCACAGATAAACACAAGTGCCCCATACAGTATATGTACACATGAATCAGGGATACAAAATGAAGGTATAATGTGTAATGAATGATAAATCCATAGAGTGTCCAAATCCACCATTTCCCCAAGAGCTATGTTTCATTTCTGTTTAAATTAGTGTGGGGGTAAGTGGGAGTAAGCAGTTTTAAGCAGTAGTAAGCGGGTTTCAGCCCATGTGCGTGGGGGTAAGCAATGCGCACACAGGTTAAGCAATTTTGAAGCTAACTCCCTGTAAGCATATTTAACCAGAAGTTAGCATTGCTTACCATCATGCAAACCTGTGCAAGCCCGCTTACAACTGCTTAAAAGTGCCTTAATCACTCTGTATCCAACAGCCACTTTCCTGCCCAGTAACAAAATAAACAGCCCTTGCAGATCCTGAACCCAGGACCCTGTGCACTATAATCACAATAGTTAACCAGTAAGCCATAACACCACTGTATAAGACTGAAGTATCCCCAAACAGATCCTCACTATAGCAAAATCACAATTTACATGTGAAAGGAATCTATATACAGTTTTATGTTGTATAACCTACTACATAACATAAATATGTGAACTGGAGTACAGCATTAAGTCCAGATGTGAGGGTCATCATAATAAAGTGGTGAAATCCCCCAATAAACACAAGGATCCCATACAGTGTACGTACACATGAATCATGGATACTAAACAAATATATAACATGTAATGAATGATAAATCAATGCCAAACAGCAAATAGTCTGCAAATTTAAAATTAAGCAATGCTAAGTGTAAGCAATGTGTAGGCCAGCTAAATCAATTTACCCATTGGTATACCCCTTTAAGCAATGCCAACCTTAGGTAAGCAGGTTTTTCCATAGCTTAGCATTTTCAAAACCATCTAATCATGGCAAAGTGCAGGAAATCGGCCTTATTTAAACCCCACAGATGGGAATAGATCTCATAACTGGTTGCAGCTTCCTCCTGTAGGCACTATGGCCGGTGTGGGTGAAGGATCACGCTTCCGGGCGCAGGGCTGGGGGATCCAGGAGTCCAAAGTCATGGCAGGACTCCTTGTTAAAGACCATGACCAGAGACTGCTGCAGGGCCAGTACCAGGGTTACCAATATAAAGCGGAAGCCTGGGACTGCCTCGCCTGAGACCTCACCAGTGCCACTGGTTTGCCTCAAACTGGTGAACAGGACAGGCATCACTATGCTGACCTGAAACAGAGAAAGGGGGAGCTCTTGGATCAGTGGATCCAAAAAATTAGGTGGACGGGTGATGTCCCAATCGTGTGTATCATTCTACTACCTGTTTAATAATTGCCAGCTCATGTATATTATGGATAGGTATGGCTAAATATTGCTTTTATGTCTTTGACAGCGGCAGATGAGCAGTTTGTGAATCAGGAAGCCCATGCCTGTAGGCTGCAGAGGCTGCATCATGCGACAGGTTAGTATACTCTTGCAGGTACTGTCATAAGAAATAAATCTAAAAGTACTAGAAAGTTAATTGCCAGTATAAAACCTGTACTCTGTATGGCATGTACTGAATAAACCAGACAATACGGCAGGAAGAGTCTCATATAGGTTGTATGTAAATGAAAGGTTAACAGCCTGGCAATAAAGGTCTAATTCTTGGACTGCTTACGTTTACTCTGGTATCATATGGCAATGTAGTGTCGCAATCTCTTAATAGTACTGTTATATTAAGCACTGTTACCCACACTGTGCTACATAAATAAAATGTGTAGGAATGTCTGTATATGACTGTAATCACAAGGTCATATTGTACAACTGAAAGAGACTTAGGCAAAAAACAGTGAAAAGGTCAACAACATAATCCAAATAGCACACTCAAATGAGATATGAAGTGTTGTATTTTTAGCACACACAGCCATAGTTCGAATCCTGGAAGTGGTAGTAAACTGTATGCAGAATCATACCCCACAACTGTACAGATATTGTCAGAAAGTCCAGATAATTGGTGTAAGTCCCCTGCCTGTCACCCTATCCCCCTGATAAATCAGTAGGATGATCCCAGAAGTTTAGGCCTCAAATAATGACATACAACTGACTGTCAGATATCATAACTGTCAGAAATATATCTATAAGAACAAACCTGCCATTCTAGCAACACACCAAAATGTTATGAGAGTAATAAGCAAAGTATGTCTCAACTCCACTCCCATGTTGTGAAGCTATGACCAGAGTGTGTGCAGTAACAGAGTGAGACGTATGTGCATAATAATAATGTGGAA
>NC_056725.1:1302989441-1302994441 GCF_019279795.1 Protopterus annectens
ATACACTTTTTGGCGTTTAGCTTGAGGCCATGGCTCTGGCACCAGTTGTCTGTTTCTATGAGGCCCTTTTGGAGGATGCTTGTGTCAGCTGGAGAGTTGATTATGGCGCCCAGTTTGCAGTCATCTGCGAACTTGGTCAGCCACAGTCCTTCCGTGTTTGCCTGTACCTCCGAGAAATATATACCGAACAAGAGAGATCCCAGGACTGAGCCTTGTGGGATGCCACTTGTAACTGGTTTGGAGTCTGACATGGCTCCAGCAATTCTAACCATGTGGGTTCTGTCCTTGAGCCAGTTTGCAACCTATCTAGTGACATATGGGTTTATATTTAAGCTGGTGAGCTTATCTATAATGCCCGAGTGGGGTATTGTATTGAAGGCTTTTGCGAGGTCCAGGTAGGCTGTGTGGACCACCTTCCCCTAGTCAATGGCCTTGGTGACTGTTTCAAAGAAATCGACCTTGTTTAAGAGGCAGGATCTGCCCTTAACAAAGCCTAACTGGGTAGGATCCAGTGTCTGTAGGTCCCCAATATCTTTTTTTATGAGGTCCATGATGATCCTTTCCATAGCTTTGCAGACCAAGCTAGTCAGGCTTATGGGCCGATAGTTTCCAGGATCCATTGAGGCACCACCTTTGTGGAGAGGGACCACTGTTGCTGTATGCTACTCTTTGGGTACATATCCTGTAGTAAGGCTGAGATTGAACAGTAGTTTTATGTTTGGGTTTAGCTCATCTTGGAGTTCATGTAGGACGCAGCCTGGGACACCGTCTGGTCCCATTGATACTGTATTTTTTGCTTTGGAGAGGGCGGCTCTTACCTGAGCATCTGAGATGTCAGGGGGGCAGCACTCTGCTGGAATAGATATTTGCCCTTTTGGTGGGGAGGGGGGGAGAAGTTTGCGCTGAACCTGTCAGCTAGGATGTTGGCAATGTCTGTGGGTTCAGTGTATTTTTTGTCATTTTGGACTAATTCTGAGCATATCTGGGAATTCCCACCCAGGTTCCTAACATAACTAAAGAAAGCCTTGTGATTATCCTTAGTGTCCTGTGCAATTTTTCTCTCGAAGCTGGCCTTAGACGATTTTATGAGTGCCCGTAGATTTTGCTAATACTGATCAGAGATGCCTTCCCTTTTTGGGATTTTGCTCTATCATGTAGTAGCTTCCTCCTTCTATTGTATAGTTTGTTTACAGCTGGGGTCCACCAGACAGGACGTCTGCCTTTGGAGGATTGGGTCTTGGTTTTATTTGGGATTGCATGATCCATGCATTCCTGAAGGTGTTCATAGAATGCGTTTATAAAGGATTCTGTGGTCTGGGTTGTATTTTCCACAGGCCCGGGGGCTTTGAAGGATTCCACCTTGGTTTTGAGGAGTGTGAAATTTGCTTTAGAGAAGTTTTTCACTGTGGTTTTCTGGGCAGGGGGTGGGGTCGGGATGTGAATATCCAGTGAGATTAGTTTATGGTCTGATCTTACCAGTGAGGGATACACTTCTGGTCTGGAGCATAGAGTCCCCATGTTGGTGATGATCAGGTCCAGTATGTTTCCCCTCTTGTGGGAGTGGTAACAAGTTGTTCCATAGCATTTGAGTTTATAAATTCTAGGAACCTTTGGGCTAGGGTGTTGGAGCTAGAGTAATGCTCCCAGTCTATGTTTGGGTAGTTGAAGTCACCCAATATAATGGTGTTTGGAGAGACCTTCATATTTTCCAGTGTTTTCAGGAAGGCCAAGTGGGGTTCCTGGGTTTGGGAGGGTGGTCTGTAGCAGGCTATAAACTGGAAGGCAGTTTTACCCACTGTTAGTTGCACATGGATAGTCTCTGATGCTTCATGCTGTGCCACCAACCTGGAGGTGTGGGTATCTTTGACGAATATTGATACTCCCCCTCCTTTTCTTGTTCGGTCCAAGTTTTGGGGCCGAAAAGCATGGTTTGAGGTATAACCTGGTAGTGCTGGGGTGCTCTCGGAAGCCTTGAACCAGGTTTCTGTTACTGCACAGATATCGATGTTCTCCATGCTAAGGAGAGTTTTGAGTGTGTGCATCTTGAGGTTTAGACTTCTGGCATTGAGTAGCATTACTTTTAGTTTCTTATCCCTTGTGATACCTATGGAGGTGGGTTTGTCTTTCGAGCCTTGCCTAAGAAAGGCACTATGGGGGTAGCAAGAGCCTTTGCCAATATCTCAAAGCCCAGGGGTGACAGGTGCAAGCCATCCCTAGTGAAGCATCGTGGCCTGTCGAGCATGTCATCTCAGGCTGACAGGCATTGGATCCCCTTTGAATGACACCAATACTTAAGCCAATTGTTGAAACTGATCATCTTGTCTTCATATTGTGACATCATTCTTGGTGAGGGTAAGATGCTACTCAAGGTCAGGGTCATACCAGCCTGGGCTACATGCACAGAGAGCTTCTCTATGTCTCTTTTCATGAAGTCCAGGGAGGTATGTCTCAGGTCATTCACACCAGCATGGACAATGACTGAGTCATATTTGTACTTGCCTTGGAGTGACCTGAGTGCGTGTGTTATGTGGCGGATCCTAGCGCCCAACAAGCAGCTCACCGTGACCTTCTCCTTGTTCAGCCTGGTGAGTGGGACGTCAGTGTGCCTGACGATCAAGTCACCTATTACAAGTGTATCAGGTGTGTTGTTTAGCCTTAAGGGCTGTGACTGTTCGGCACACTGGCTTTGTGAGCTATGTGTTGCATGTGTTTTGTTTTGGGGTAGCGGTTGCTTGGGTGTCTGCTTTGGAGGTCTCTGCTACTTAGGCAGATTTTTATTTAGAGCCTCCGGGTATGTTTTTGTGTGTTTATGTGTTTGGTTTGCTGTCGTGGTAGGTCTATGTGAGACTGGAATTGTAGTGAGTGTGGTTTCCTTCTCCTCCTGACTGGTTTCACCAGTACTGAGTTGAGATAGCTTAGCCTTCAGTTTGGTTATATGGTTGCATCTCTCACATGTGTTGGAATTTGTTGGGAGGAGGAGAGGGTTGTCTGTGTACATGAGGCAGTTGTAACATTGCCTCAAGATTCCCAGATTCACCAGCTGGACCGGAGAGGAGATTGACAACTGACCTTTGGACATGCTAGAATAGCATTGGGAATTCCTTTATAATTGAAAAAAAGGGCCAATGAGGAACAAGGTACTCAAGGGGAGTTTGTGAGGGTGTAGTGCTTTTAATTTTTTAGTGCTGACTTAGTGAGCAAGTGCCAGGTAACTTAAATGCAATGTGTTACAGGTAACTTAAATGCAAAAATGACAAACAGTAACTTTCTTTCAAGTGAAACAAGGAAATAATTACAGTAAGCAATGCAGATATCACTAGGGATCCACAGAAGCGCTGAAAAGCCATGTTTTAGGTGGAATTAGCATTTCAGGGAAATAACAAGCAAACAAACAACAAGCATACAAACAAAGCTAGATTCAGCAGGCCTGGATCTAGTCTATGCTACAGCAAACAAGGTGTACCAATTTCAGTAAGAAACAGTTCAAATATGCAGGCACTATAAGCCTTTAACCAGAAATTCCCAGCTCAGAAGGGCAGAGTCCAGCCTCTCCTCCCACAAGAGTGCAGATATATATAGAGCTATATAGATATAGCAATATATATATATATATATATATATATATATATATATATATATATATATATAAGAGAACACAACAAATACATATATGACCAAAGGCACCATTAATGGGGGTAAGGGATCCAAAGCTAAGTATCTCTTGTAATTATTGATATCACCCCCTCCCCCACAGCCAAACAGATCTGCCTTGCAGCACAATACCAACACTTGCAAGTCCCATACCCAGGACCCTACATAACATAGCCACAAGAAGTTAACAGTAATCCATCCCACCTGTATGATGTCAGGATGGTATCAATAACTTATCATGCAGTACAGTCTGGCTACCATAGGGAATATACAATGTGGAAGCAATAAACATTCCAAAGATGCATATACACACACATATATGCCGAGATATATATATATATATATATATATATATATATATATATATATATATATATATATGTGTGTGTGTGTGTGTGTGTGTGTGTGTGTGTGTGTATATATATATATATATATATATATTCACATATATATAGATATATATGTATATACATAAACACGCATAGATATGTATAGGAAGAAACATATTTGAGGGTGCACAGCATATTGAACAGCCAGTATTCCTACAGTTGCCACCTTTTAAAGTGGACAGTGTATAATTCACTTATACAGAAGATAATTATTGCATGAAACATACCCACAGAGAAGTCAACAGATATGACACCACACACAGGTTTGCATACATAAGAAATGTTTATTTGTGTACTATTACAGTTTTATATGCCTTGTCATATAGCTGTTAGGTGTTTGAAATACATACTAACTGAGTAATGCAACTATCAAGCAGATCATTTTATACAGTAGTCCGAAAGCATAACATATGTTGCTGTTCAGGCCAAGGCCTTCAAGTAGTACAACAGTAAAGAAAGACTGGGTCACAGGATAACAATCAATCAACAGTAAGTAATGCTGATGTATAGTTCAGCAGCTACCAATTACACTCTGTACTCAACCCCTAGGGGGAAAAGAATTAAGTTGCCACAATGAGGATGCATCTGTTACATAACAAAGCTTAACTGAAAATCACTATCACACTGACAAACAGAACAGTCTGTATGACAGTAAGCACTAGGCCACCAATGTTCCCAAGATGAAATTTATGAAAATGACCAGCCATATACCTTAAGGCATCTTAGTACTGATATCCCTCATGTGTTGTAACAGCCTAGGTTATATATGGTGCATATCCCTCCCCATAGACTGACTTACAGGTTCATGTAAGAGTGTTACATACACTGTCCTCTGGACTGCAGAAGGGCACACATGTTTTGTCCAGCTGTAGCCCACATATATATGGACCCTACCCCACAATATGTGGGGGGACCTCAACATCACTGGAATGAAGGCAGGAATGGCAGCACGATATAATC
>NC_056725.1:1302996941-1303006941 GCF_019279795.1 Protopterus annectens
ATATGTGGGTTGTAATAGTTCACACATTCCCAGATCATGTCCAACAACATGCATAGATAACCCCATTAACACAAACAACAGATGTGCAGCAGTCACAAAGCAAACAGAACACATGGATATATGAAGCCATAGTGGCCCTTACAATGGCATGCAGGTGACATTGTCTGTAACAGACCACCAATGATAGTGTCCCCATGGGGAACGTGACTACAAACACATAACACAAAGTGTTGTACAATACGATATATGCCCCAATGGTAGGTCTTCTGTAGACATACTTGTTGAGTTGTGTGATCAAATTGTTGTTGCAGATATGGTGGGGGGGGAGACAGAGATGTGCATTAACAACTATGATAACCTTGCAGTATGAGGTCCTCAGACCTGCTTCCATCTTTATGTCTTTCAGGCAATATGTCAAGGGAATGGTTGCCCATTTATACAGCGGAGAAGAATGATGTCATCATCTCACACCTGGTGCAACACTACCACATGTTGTTTGGCCAAACAGCCCATGATCTGCCGAAGCGGACTGCCGTGTGGAATGGTCTTGTCCACAGAGTAAACGATGTCGGCCTGCATAACCGCAGTTATGAGCAGGTCTGACATCGATGCACCAATCTACTTTGCCATGCCCTTCAGCGTCCTGCTGCAGTCAGGAGGGACCAGCTTTCAATGGGGGGGATCATGCCATCCAGCCCCCGACACATGTTGAGGAGCTCCTTGCCAGCCTCGGGGCACCTGCCTGCCCGCAAACACAACACCTGACAGACAGCATAGTGGAGGTGGTTGCTACCCACACAATGGCAGAGGACCATGCAGATAAGGCCACAGGGCACATCAGTAGACCACTATTGCATATCCTGCCACATCTATAGAGTTAGATCATGCATATGTGAGATTAAATATATATAGTCTGTTGCTGCATTGTAGTAATAAACAGATGTGCATAATCTGTAGTATTGTGGGCTTGTACTGTTGATGTACTGTAATGCTGCACCCACCTGTACCAATGCCACAGCTGTGGCTACAAACATCACAGCTCTCACACACTTATGTAGGTCCCTCTGGTATACCTCCAGGGCAGCAGCCTGTAGCTGGTGAGTATGGTGTTTGTTCAGGTTTGCCAATACACCAGTCATGTTACGGCCATGGTATATTCTATGCACACATTTAACACACCTACCCATAATGCATGCTGTACATGTACACATATTATTGCTGTTAACTGCACTGCATCACAGTGGTCACCATGATGGTGTACCTGAAGGGTATGTCAGACACCTGCAATATAATTAACATCCTGTCATTTCAAAATGTGTGCACAGAGATGAAAATAATGGTGGGACAAATGGCCTACAGTAGGGACATGTCTGAAACATCACCCTTATACAGTGCTACAACAGTGTATATACCAGTATTACAATGGCAACTCTTACAGATCTACACTATGGCATATCACAATACTGCATTCCACAACCCTTACAACCTGCATTGTGGTCTTAACATGAGCAATGAGTGTGGAATATGGAATCCTATGTTAGGACAGAAAATATGGGGAATACATACCTTCACAAACACTGAAGCATATGTGTGCATACACTCCAGATAAAATATAGTGGAAGCAACTGTTGAGGTACTGACAGCATGCATTCTTCATGAGTATGGACCTTCCAGCAAGTACACATCCCCAATGTCACACCAAGAAATGGTCTGCTGTCCAAGATGTTTGGCCATCAAATGTGCCCACTTACCTGCAATAGAGGCAGCCATGGCTTGCACACATCTTACATGCCATGCTGTGGACCCCATACCCAACAGGTAGCACCCAGGAGTAGGACATGTAGCCATACCTTACCATTGCATATACTATGGCAAACAGTGCAGACAGTCATGTATGTGGCGAGGATGTATGGGACAGGATTAATGTAAAAAATAAACAGATGGCCGTTCAAGACAGATGATGTCACATGTAGCAAACCAGTCATACAGGCTGCCTAGTAACATGCCACAACACTGAGGGAGTTGCAGAAATATCTAGCAAGTACCAGCTGTGCAGTACCCGTGTCAGCAATTCCCTGGACTCTGCATACATGTGGCCCATGGGTTAGGGTAATCAGATGAGACAGTTGTACCACAGGAAACATCAGCCAGACCTCTCTACAGGTAGCGTATGCATAACAGAAAAGGTCCCCAAAAGGCAAGGGTTGCAATGTGGACTGGTGTACTAAGACAACGTTGGAAACCTACAAACAGTATCAAGTAAGACACATGTGCTGCACAACCAACACCTCACCCCACCTCAGGCCTACCATCTGTACCTTACCAGTGCCAGTGTACACCTGTATGTTTGCCATTCATTAGCTGGGACTAGGCTGATACACATGGTGTTCAGTGTTTGGGACATTGAAAAATGACACGTGTAGGCCATAGTTGTCAGGCATCTGCAAAAAGGCTGAGGGTGGGGAGGGGGTGTCATCATGACACAACAGTGCACTGAAGCAGGGATCCAAAGGGCACTACAAATGGCTGTATCTGCACACAGTCAGGGTCAGGAACTGTGGCAGACATAACCCTGACTCCACAGCAATCATGATGGCAGTGTGTGACCTCCAAGGGATGTGAACATGAGTTGACCTTGCAATCATGCAGAGTTGGGGGACATGTGTAGGGCAGACTGACCAAATACTGGCAAATGCAGATGGCCCATGCTAGTATACCCCTGCCAGGAATAGTGACTGCTGTAGTACACATAACAGTAGATGCAAAAAAACATCATTATAAGGGCGTGCACACATATGCACCCACAAAGTGTATGCATCTCAATCAACATCTGCAGAACTAAGCCATTTGTTTGACACTGCATTTGATTGTACAGGTCATATGTCACATATCAGGTTCATGCAACAGCCATGTGGCATATCAAGGAAGAGGGTGTCATATCAATAAGAGCATGTACACTCCCCATAGTCATGGTAAGGTTTGAAGGTTATCAGTGTAATTGTATTGTATTGGCCATACATGCACCGCTGATGATGAGATCTGTAAATCAGACATCAGGCATTCACAAATGACATCTGTTCACATATCATCCCAGGTATGTGTCGGACAAACACATAGGGGCTGTGAGCAGCAGAGCAGACATAACTGACACAGTAATACACATTCGGCAATGGTATGTACACTTGAGAGGTATGGTGCACAGTACATGCCAGGGTGCCAAACAGGTGCACAGCAATACTGTGTACATGGGTGCAGTGTGTTCCAGGGGAAGGGGCATCACCTACTAACACAACTCATGCATCACACACATGTATAATGTTCCCAACAATGCTCGATGCTGATAAAATCCAACCAAAGGAAGACAGTTCAATGAAGACAAGCAAAAAAACCTTCCGGATGGATGCTGCTGTTTTCTAAAACTCTTGTGTAGGCATGTTAATGAGTTTCCCACACACAATTTTAGCTTCAGGGCCATTGTGAATGTCAAACTCAATAAAAGGGGTGGGGATATAAAACAACTCACAGAGCTTATAGAGTCAAGGTGGATTATAGAATTTATGGCCCATAGATGGCCTGGTCTTAATGATGTCATACCAATGAAACCCGCCTTGAAAAATTATCTCTATTTTAAATAGAGCTTGTTACTGTTTGTGTCTTTGTCTGATGAAGGGTAACACCAGAAAGCGCTAACATCTCTATCTACTGTTCTTTGGGTTTTGTTTGGTTTTAATAAAGAGTTTTAGAAAACAGCAGCATCCATGCGGAAGGTTTTTTTGCTTGTCTACATGTATAATGTTGCTAGCAGGGATTGACTATAGCTGCACTGTATGCTGCTGAGTGCCATATGTCATGCATGTTGACAGATGAGTAATGGGAGGTCTGTGTGTAATATCTTCGTGCAACCGCTCCTGTACGTGTGTATGTGTGTGTGTGTGTGGGGGGTTATTTTGTCTGTAAGTGCAATCTGGTGGCGTGGAGGGGGGATGATGTATGTAGGATGTGTCTGTATGTGTGTGTGTGTTTGTGTGTGTGTCCATGTATGCACATGTGTGATTGTGGGGTTGTCCATACCTCTCAACTTCCCTTTGAAATTGTGCAGTACATGGACATGGACAGACACACCAGACACCAGGAATACTTGTCTGACATTTAATCTCAGGACAGCTGATAGTATAATAAGGTCTGTAGCATGGAGCATGCATTAGGAAGGCAACTAAACACCAGGGATACTGTTATAATTGCAATCAGAAGAAAGGTGAAAGAATACCCACATATGCAGCACTACATATGCATTGGGGAATTACTAGACAACACCAGAGAGTATTTCCAAATATTACTGTAGTCCACATAGTAAGTTAATAGAGCAACAGTTCTTGCATCTACTGAACAATAGTTACGTATGACACTCCAGTGCATGACATTATTGAGTGACTGTAGTAGCCCCTAACATATGGGAGCCATGCTCAAGATGTCTGGAAAAACCCAGGCTGAACACTGGATGCCAGCAGTGAGTCTTTGAAAAACCGACTTCAATCAAGTCAGAGAGGTAATGGAGTAACAGGTCATGTTTTGTGATCACTTGTCTAGGCAATTAGAAGAATGATACGTTAATGATTGGTATTAATGACTGTAAGTTTCCAAGACTGATGCAGGATGGGGAACGTAAGAGAATAAACTAGGGACAGTCTGTAAACTCAGGGACAGGTAGGTATTATTGTGGACTGTCAGTGTGTGTGTGTGTGTGTGTGTGTGTGTGTGTGTGTGTGTGTGTGTGTGTGTGTGTGTGTGTGCGTGTGTGTGTGTGTATGTGTGTATATGTGTGCACTGTTAAGCAACAACGTACAGGTCTTAAAGTGCATTTCTTGTTTTCCCCTCACAGGTGGCAAGGTGGGTCAGGGTCCCTCCAGCAGGCAATCCGATGTTGGTGTCCATACAGGCACTGAAAATGATGATAGGTGTGTTGAGGCACAGGCGGAGTTGTCAGAGGCCAAAACTGTGCCATCGTTTGACATCCGCTGTTATCAACCTCATCCCCGCACACAGTGACAGTGCCTATAGATATCCCATCATCAGTGGCCATAGCAGAGGGACAGTTGGCAGTTGGAGGCAGTGCACAGTAAAGTGTGGTATCTAAGGCACGTGTGTCCAGACACAGCAGCTATAGCTGGATGTCCGACAGGGTGCCACATAGGCAGATGTACAGGGGTGCTCGTTGGAAGCCTGCAGGACATTGTGCCCCTGGCAGAAGTGCTACATCTGGTACCAACAGACACATGTTTCAGGCTGTCATGGAGGCGCAGGCACATATGGAACGGTACACCAGACAGGGTCTGAGGCTGCAGATGGCTATCTTTCAGCTGTTACTGACAACATCCGTGATCTTATATTATTATACAGAGGTCATAGATAGATGGTGGGGTGAGATAGTGGGACTCATCGACTGTGGATTGCCCGTGCTCGAGCATGTGATGGGAGTGGTGTGACGGCCATGTGGACGTAGGCCAGCAACACCAAAAGCTGGGGGTCGACGTGGACATGCAAGAGCACCGAGCTGCTCCTGTAGTGGAAGTACCAGCCCCAGCATTGCAGGGGGGCACTGTCCACACCACACCACAGTAGGCCATGTGCACATGGCCATGGCCGGTCCCAGGAGGGACCTGGTTCCAGTGGACATATGTCATTATCAGGGGAGAGTACCATATCATGGCTTGTACCTGGACATGCCCATGGAACCCCTGGCAGGAACAGTTCTTATGTCCATGGCCAGAGGGGTGAACTGCACACTCTTCCAGGTATGGTCTGCAGCTGTCCAACAGACACCTGTATAAGGCAGCCACAAGACAGAGCTGTGTGCATGCATACTCACACACAATACAAACACAGCTAAGGCAACCCCATACCTACACACACCACATCACCATGACCATATCAATAACTGAAACCCCTCACTCACACACATGGTGTCAAATGTATGGCTCAGCATAGGTCTCTGGCAAACCAACAACAAACCCTGTGCATAGGATGATACCTGTGCCACATCTCTGTCATCCATAACATCGATGCAGGGACAGGCTAATATGGTTCTGATGCACATGGTGACTGTACTATGGTGTACCAATGTATTGCTGTGCAACATGCTGTCAGAAGTAAAGTTTAATGTTTACACGTCAAGAAGTGTAGTTGTTCAGCCATTATGCATTATAGCTGTTATTAACACTTAGTGATTGTGGTCTCCATAATGTTATCTGTTGGTGTTGTAGGTGTCCATGTGTCAGCAGGAGGATGGTCTGCTGTCGTATCTCACAAGGGGTATGGCACTGTGGTGACACCTTGGCTGTGCCATATCCTGGGTACAGGTGAACACAGGTGAACACATGGCACAGGTCTGTATAACAGTTACTGCCTGTGCCTCATGGCTGATAGGTCTGGGGGTGATGTATACAGGTGAATGCATGGTGGCTGCTGTTAGCATCCCTTCTACAGTGGACAACAGTAGTTGTACTGGGTGGTACACACCATATGTTTGTGTATAACACACACAGAGGCTTTGCTGTTGATACACTACACAAAAAATACTGTAAACATGGATGTATGTACCTGTGCAAGGAACCTATTGTAACCTATGTAATTCCACCAAGCCAGAATAGCCACAACAACACATTGGGGAATAAGCATTCCACTAGTTTAATGTCATTGATGATGGTACTGGCAGGGTATATGTCCCCTTCCCCAATGTAGTGCAATCCTCAACTCAGTAAACATATGTGTGCTTGTGTGGGTGGCATACCCCTTCCCTTTGGAGGGTGAGAGGTGCTGTAGAACCACAGATAGTGTGATAGACTACTACCTAACCTGTTAACATTAACTGTACAGTATTACGGCCAGCTAAGTGGGGGGATACACTAAACAGTAACTGCAATGATGTTGGCTGTGTCTACAACAGCCACACCTAGCTCTATATACCAACCCCAGTATCGCTGCACACCTATACAGTGGGGAAGAGGCCATTTACACTTCTAACACTGGTGGTGATGGAATGTTTGTCCACAGGATGATACCTGTGCATATGCCAGGCAGTTCTTGGACAGATGACCTCCTGGGACATATATATTCTGCAAACTGAAGTAGCTTCCTCCACATATATGCACACTCTTACTTGACAACACTGGGACTAGACCCCTACCTAGGTATGTAGTGCTATTGATGTGTGTGGCTTTAATTGCACACACCACACAGCTTTTAGGATGAGGTGTGTTCCAGGTTACATGTTACATGAAGAACATCCCCAGGCATGTACAGTATGGTAATGGGGATGTAATTGTTGTTTATGGACAATACATAGTGTGACATACCATCATATACACATTGACAAACACATAACAGTCAGACACACATCTGAGAGACCTGGGCCTATCTCTGTAAATACCTTGTTAGTGTGTCCATTGTGTTACAGGTAGGTTGCACACAGCACATGCATAACTGGGCTGGATAATGTTATCAGTTACCTGTATGGTTGATGGTGACAGAGGTCCCCATATAGTGGTACATGGAACATATACCGGGAGTACCATGGTGTAATGACTGTATACCCAGCATCCACACCCCACTGTGGATATTGTATGTGCTGAAACCCATGATAATGCTCTTACATACCCACCATCACACATTGACCAGGACTGCAATACAACCCCTTGTCCACCCCAAGAGTGCTACGACAGGGATATGCATCTAATGCACATGCCACAGGCATAGTAGGGTGGTGCATTGTCATGCCTCTCCTACGGTCAGCAACATCACTATACATAATACTGTGTGGCATTGCATATTGTAATAGGAATAATTGGCATCAGAATGCTGTACCCTACATATATACACACATGCACACATACACACACTTGCCACAACTCAGTGGGTATCCCATGCCTATCAACCCATTTGTACAACAATGTTGTGCTGGTACTGCAAGGCCCAGGTACCCCTTAGGGAGAAGAGCATAACAAGGTACATGTAATGTCCGGTACAGCAGCAGCTACATCTAACTATGGCAATGAGGGGTGCGGTGGGTGTGAAGGGGCTCAGGGTATTCCCAACTACAGATATTGATATTCTCAGTAATGCACGCATACACATTTGTCAGTACTGGGGTGCATTGGTGCAGGATTTCATAGGTGTGTACCAAGCCAGGCTATTGTCCATGGAGAGATGGGAAGTGTAGGGGATGTGTGTACAGTGGTATCATGCCACCTGCCATGTGCCAGAAGGCCATCTATCAACAGATACCACTGAGGTGATCCTCAGGGTGAGAGTGACATGCATCAGACAATCATCTGGGTGCCTCTTGCAGAGGCCAGTGAGGTGCTCCAGTTGACATGTATGCAACATGTATTATATAACATGGTCAGTGTCTGTGTTGGAGACCTGTACCCAAGCATGTTCTGTTGACCTTGGTAATGTAGTTGAGGTATCCATGGCATGTAGTGCGTACAGGGTGTGGATTCCTATTTGTGGCATTTATAACACAGCTGGGCAGACATGTCAGTGTCAGTCAAGCATAGATTGCCTGTAAGTATCCAAGATGGATACCTGACATCTGCACATCTGTACAGAGGACAGACAGACATCAGCTAGCCAAGTAGCTATGCATGAGGATGAATGTGTTGACAGATAGACATCTGACACCGATAGGTATGCCATTACTAAATGACAGCAGCCCTCACAGAACATGTGCTATACACACAGTAGTCTACAGTTATTTTCCACATGTCAAATCATTATCCAGCAGGAAATACTTAATGAGGCACAGCTCACACACCAGGAACAAGACAGTGAGGACTCAGAGTCCATCTTTGCATGCAGGGGTTTTTGTTTCCAGTACTACAATTTGCAATCCACACTTACTTGGTAAAGCACTGTCAACAGCAGTAACACAACGATACACTACATGCCAGTGTGACTGCATATAACCTGGGATACTACCCATGTATGTAACACATTCACATGGATAAGGGTGTTGTACAAGTCATATATACTCAAGTGTCCCAGACAGTAGACTCACACCCCTTGCTACTGTAATGACAGCACAGACACATGTTATAGGTTCATAGGTTCATAGGTTGGTACTAGGCTATCAGCCCTAGGGCCTATACAAGCCTAGCCATAACAATTCCCTGGCTATTTCTTCCCACATTATTTACTTTCCTGGACCCCTGTCTAGCAGGGCGACTGACGTGATCCCTGGGGTGAATTTCCTTTCTCCCATCCAGTCGTCAAGGTTCCTTTTGAAGAGGTCCAAACAGGCACTCTGCTTGACATGTATGGGCAATCTATTCCAGAGTCTGGGGAGTCTCTGGGTCAGGAACCTATCCCTCCAGCATGTTTTGTTTATTGTGATGACAAGGTTTAGATCCCTGGCGTGTAGCTCTGAGGGATTGGGATTTCTTTAAGTGTAGCATGTCCAACAGCTCTGGGTTTGACATGGCCTTGTATGTTAAGCAGAGATCGCCTCTGAGTAGACGATATGCGACAGAGTATAGCTGGAGTTTTAAGGCGGTCAGCGTAGGGCATCTGCTTTAGGCCTGTGATTCTTTTAGTGAGGTATTTCTGAGGCCTTTCCAGTTGTTGCAGATGTCTTGAGAGGTACATACCAAATGGGCGTTGTATTCTATAATGGGTCTAATGAGGGATGAGTACAGTGGGACAATGACCTCCTTTTTCTGGATGAAAAGCCCTTCGTGATGAGGTGTGCCACATAGAAGGATTTCCTGACTGTTGTGGCGATGTGGTTATCGAGCGTGAGACCACTGTCCACCTGTGTCCCTAAGTCTCTTATCACACTTTCTGTGTTTAGTGTACTGCCACCTATATGGTAATTCATGGATACATGTTTTTTCCCAAAGGGGATAACAATACATTTCTTGGCATTGAGCTTGAGCCCATGGCTCTGGCACCAAGCATCTGTTTCTGTAAGGCCCTTTTGTAGAGTATCCACATCATTTGGGAT
>NC_056725.1:1303011941-1303151941 GCF_019279795.1 Protopterus annectens
TGCACAAGGCTAAGTAAATGGTATACCGTGGCATCAGGCCACATGACAATGGTCTACAGTGTGGCTCAGGGGTGTAGTCTCTAGATTGGCCCACACAGGTGGGTATTGTATTCACCATCTACTCATCTTGGTTACTACTGTGAGTGACCAGTGCTGTGCAATGTTTGCCATGTATGTGTTCTATATTCCATAACATGGATGGTGTCTGGGATGTGCACACATCCCACATGCATGTTCTGTGACATGTGGAAGTGTACCCGGGGTGTCTGGGGCATGTTGTGTAGACAGATTGTTATCATCTGATGTGCCATTCCTGACCTCATGTGGTGAGAACTGGTGATGGAAACCAGGTTGACTCTGCACCTACATTGACAGCATGATACAGGTATTCACTGGTGTCAGTGACATCTGTCCATACAGGGTATGTGTATAAGGCATGGCATTTCCTTTGTGGGTTACATTTGCTGACTCTACAGTTGTTGCAGGCGTCCAGTGCGGAACATAGCAAAGGACCACTTTATGCAATGATTTGCCTATTGTAGGGATGGGGCAGGGGGCCATGTCCTCTGTAGTCCCCTGCAATCACATCATGGTTACTATCTATGGGCAATATGCAGGGAACAACCAACATAGTGGTCGTTGCCTAGCCAAGTGTGTTTATTTATGAGACATGGGTGGAGAGTGTTCTCTGAGTAATACAAGGGTTGCCTATATTGTTTCCCAATCCATGATGTCACATGTAGGGGTATGGATTGTCTACACCAGCCTCTCTTCTTTTTGACATCTGTTGTCCTTGTAAGGTGGACATTGTGACATATAATAGGCCCACCATATAAGAAATTTGCAAAACCCGCACCACAATGAGTCCTGTTATTACACACTCACAGCTACCTCCACACAGGATACTAATGACAAACACACACATGCACATAAAGTCTCACAGTTGTCATGTCTTGGATTAGAACTCCTACCTAACTAGAACATCACACTATAGCATTATGCAGTTATAGCACACACCATGGAGCTCACTGGGCTACTTCTTCCCCAAAGGTGTATTTCAAAGTGAATGACATCAGCAGGCTTGCCAAGGTAGGGCAATGGAAAGTGTAGTTCATAGGTTCATAGGTTGGTACTAGGCTATCGGCCCTAGGGCCTATACATGCCTAGCCATGACAATTCCCTGGCTATGTCTTCCCACAATATTTACTTCCCTGGACCCCTGTCTAGCAGGGCAACTGACATGATCGCCGGGGTGAATTTCCTATCTCCCATCCAATTGTCAAGGTTCCTTTTGAAGTGGTCCAAAAGGCACCTGCTTGACATGTATGGGCAGTCTATTCCAGAATCTGGGGAGTCTCTGGGTCAGGAACACATCCATCCTGCATGTTTTGCTCATTGTGATGACAGGGTTTGGATCCCTGGAGCATGTGGTTTTGAGGATTGGGATTTCTTTAACTGTAGCATGTCCAACAACTCTGGGTTTGACATGACATTGTATGTTAAGCAGAGATCACCTCTGAGTACACGATATGTGACAGAGTATAGCTGAAAGATTTTCAGACAGTCAGCATAGGGCATCTAGTTTAGGCCTGCGATTCTTTTAGTGAGGTATGTCTGCAGCCTTTCTAGTTGTTGCAGATGTCTTGTGAGGTACATACCAAATGTGGTGTTGTAGTCTGTACTGGGTCTACCGAGAGATGACTACAGTGGGACAATGGCCTCCTTTTTTCTGGATGAAAAGCCCTTAGTGATGAGGTGTGCCACATAGGTGGATTTCCTGACTGTTGTGACAATGTGGTTATCAAAGGTAAGTCCACTGTCCACCTGTGTCTCTAAGTCTCTTATCACACTTTAGGTATTTAGTGTACTGCCACCTATGTGGTACTTTACAGGTACATGTCCCTTTCCAAAGGGGATAACTATACATTTATTGGCATTGAGCTTGAGGCCATGGCTCAGGCACCAAGCATCTCTTTCTGTAAGGCCCTTCTGTATAACATCTACATCACATGGGGATACAATATTGGCACCCAGTTTGCAGTCATCTGCGACCTTTGTTAGCCAGGGTCCCATAGTGCTGGCCTGTACTTCAGAGCAGTAGATGCCAAACAAGAGCGGTCCCAGGACTGAACCCTGAGGTACTCCAAATGTCACTTGTCTGGGGCTGGATTTGGAGTCACCTACTTTTACAGTGTGGGCTATGTCAGTACAACAGTCAGCAATCCATTGATTGACGTAGGGATTAATGGCCAGCTTATTACAGTTATGTATGATTACAGACTGGGGGATGGTGTTGAAGGCCTTGATGAGGTCCGGATAGGCAGTGTGAACCACCTTACCCTCGTCCACAGCTCTGGAGACTGATTCCAAGATGTCAATCAGGTTCAGGAGACATGATCAGCCTTTCACAAACCCAACCTGGGGGGGGGGTCCAGTGTTTGCAGGTTGCCAATGTCTTTGTTTATAAGTTCCATGATAATACATTCCATGGCCTTGCAGATCAAGCACATCATACTGCTGGGGCGGTAGTTCCCAGGATCCAAGGTGGAGTGGGATAATTGTAGCTGTGCACCACTAAGTGGGCACGAAGCCTGAGGTGTGGCTACGATTAGACATGGCACATAGGTGAGGTGCCAGTTGATTTTGTAGTTCATGTAGTACACAGCCCGAGATTTTGTCTGGTCCCATGGATGCTGTTTTCTTAGCTCTGAAGAGTGTGGTTTTTACTTACGTGGCCATTATTACCAGAATCTGGCAATATTTCAGTATTGACATGGCTCCTTTAGGGGGTGAGAAGGGTGTGTATTTGGCACTGAATCGATCTGCTAGGATTTTGGCAATATGTTTGGAATCAGTATATTTAATGCCATCCTGTTGTAGCTCAGAGCAGATCTGAGCATTGCCATTTAGATTCCTGACATAGCTATGGAACGGCTTGCAGTTGTCTTTGGCATCTATGGCTATATTATGTTCATAACTAGCTTTGAAGGATTTTATGAGGGATCTCAGCTTCTTACTGAGGCTGGTAAGGGAGTATTTTGCATCCTGGAAATTCCTTCTTTTCTGCAACAGTTTCTTCCTTTTGTTGTATGGTTTGTTTATGGCAGGGGACCACCACATTGGCTTCCTTTTCTTTGTGGGGAGCATCTTGGTTCTATGTGGGATGGCACGATTCATGCATGAGTGGATGTGCTTGTACAGTGCCTTAATGTAGGATTCAGCAGTCATCCTCCAATGGGGTGACCATAGGTGTGGAGCATTGATTTCCCATGTTGGTAATGACCAGGTCTAGGATATTGGAGTCTCTGGTGGGACTATGGGTTACTTGATCCAGGGCATTGAAAATTATGACTTCCAAATACCATTGGGCACACGTGTTGGTACACAACTAGATTTCCCAGTTAATGGCAGGGTAGTTGAAGTCACCCAGTATTAGGGTGTTTGGTTGTATCATAATATTTTCCAGTGTGTTTAAAAAGGTGTAGTGGGAATCTTGGGGCATGTTGGGGGATCTGTAGCAAGTTATATAATTTGGATTGCAGTCTTACCTAGTGTTAGTTGCACCAGGAGTATTTCAGTCGCATTGTGTTGGGCAAGTAGCCTGGTGGTGTGAATATCGTTGGTGAATATGGACACTCCTCCACCTTTAGTGTTTTGGCCCTGGTTTGGTGGCCACACTTATGGTAAGAGCTGTACCTGGTATTGTAGGGGTGCTCTCTGGAGCCTTGGATCTAGTCTCTGTTACTGCACAGATATCAATGTTCTCCATTTTTAGGAGTGCCTAGTGACTGTGAATGACCACAAAAGCATTAATTCCTACACCCACACAATCAAACACACAGAGTTTCACAGTTGCCATGTCTGAGATTAGAACTCCTACCTAACTAGTACATAACACAACAACTTTATACAGTTATAGCGCATGCCACAGAGCTTACTGGGCTATGTTTTCCCCAACAGTATATTTCAAGGTGGCTGACATCAGCAGGGTTGCCAAAGTAGGGCAATGGGGAGTGTAGTGACTGTGAATGGCCACAAAAGCATTGATCACTACACATACAACCAACCACACACACAAACAGTAGCCATGTCTGGGATTAGAACTCCTACCTAACTAGTACATCATACTATAGCATTACACAGTTATAGCACACATCATGGAGCTTATAGGGTTACTCCTTCCCCAAAGGTGTATTTCAAGGTGAATGACATCAGCAGGTTTGCCAAAGTAGGGCAATGGGGAGTGTACTGACTGTGAATGGCCACAAAAGCATTGCTCCCTAAAAACACACACAACCAACCACACAAACACACACACACACAGTTGCCATGTCTGGGATTAGAACTCCTACTTAACTAGTACATCATACTATAGCATTACACAGTTATAGCACAAGCCATGGAGCTTATAGGGCTACTTATCCACCAAGGGTGTATTTCAAGGTGAATGACATCAACAGGCTTGCCAAAGTATGGCAATGGGGAGTGCAGTGTGTGTGCACGGGCCATAAACCATTCATCTGGAAGTAGATACACAACACTCAGGCACACACAGGTTTATATTTCACAGGTACTTGTATACAACTGCTAGATGAATAATGACTTGTACAGTCATATTACACAGTTATCACAAGCACCACAGACACTATAGTGCTGAGGGTTACCAGAGGCAAATGTCAACAGTGATTGACATTTGCACATCATGTGGTTTTAGCCAATTGGATATGTGCTGGGTGGGACAGGCCTCATGATGGGAGGCTGTTTATCACTGTCTGTCACTCTCTTCCACATATCTATGTATGTGTACATTTGGCCTATTATAGTGTGTTGTCCTTGGATATATGTGTGTATTCCTATCCAGTGTGTGTGCAAAGCATGACTGATGTGCAATGTGGAGTGTGTGCACAAACATCTGTGACTGTCAGATATGTATAGTCCAGTGTTGTTGCCAGACATGGGCTTCATTTCTGTAAGTGTGGGAGCATTCCCCGTATGACCTTTCATTATTTTGTTGTCAGACATGGGCTTTGTTTCTCCAAGTGTGGGAGCATTCCCAGTATGACTTTTTGTATTGAATGTGTGAATCCATTCCATGTAGGTTGTACTCCAGTGCAGGCGTTTGTGTTCTACACCTACAGCTAGCAACCTGTTTCTGTGGTATATCTGTAGATTGGTTGACAATATGGGGTCAAAATGGGCAAAGGATAGTGGGTTACTGTAGGTAATTGTGTCTGTTCTGCTTCTGCTACATGGTTTTGGTGTTAGCAGAGATATTCAGACATATGTACTGTTTTACACTGTGATGTTTTATGTCATTAACTACTGTCAGGTACACATATTTGCTTGCAGTAATTTCCTGGAGAACACAGGGTGAATGAAGCCGTGTCCAGTATTGTGGTCTGCAGCCTACATATTCTTGCACAATCATCCCATTCTGGAGGGGAAGCTGCAGACACTTGCTGATGGGTCTGTGTAAATGGTTCAGCACCTTGGTACAGAGGTGGCTAAGGATCACATGCTTGTACATCCATCGACGTGACAGTATGGCCATATCCTGCTGTGGCCATACCTCACAGCTGTACAGATTCACCCAGGTTACCCAGAGGCAGGGGTCATATTTCTGGTCATTACCCCTCACATTGTGGTTTACAAGCAGGTTTGTAGCCACCCATTCTTGTGTTTGCAGGCAAGGATAGTATGTGCATATGGCTGTTTCAGACTTCACACAGTCCATAGTGTCCATGCTCCTACACTCCCCTCTGTTATTCTATCCTCTTCCAAACATTATGCAAACATTATCTGATAAGTTCCCTATAGTTATCACTTCATCCCAGCAGTATTTTGGTGTTGGTCTGCAGTTCATGCAGTAGGACATGATAGACACGTTACTGGGATTTGTCAACATGGCCTTGCATTTGGTTCTGTGGACTGTGTTATGTTGTTATTTGGGAGTCCATGACATAACATACTTTGCCAATATGGGTGAGACACAGGCCTTTGGCAGAGGACTGTAGGGCATTTGGTAGTGATGCAGGCCATCTGTAGCAGGCCATTGCATTGTGTCACTCCTACAGTCCCAGACTGCAAGCCACTATATTCCCCTGGGGAGACAGGGTAGGTGTGCAAGGTGTTAATGTCAATAGTTTCTGTCATTATTGATCCAGTGGTGTGGATGCTAGCAAGGTGCTGCTTACAGCTAGGGACACACCTGCATGGGACACCTCTTCAGCATGCTGCATTCTGTGGCTATTTTCATATGGAGGTGGGGGGTCATATTGTACTCATTCCCAACAGCAGAGATAAGACACGTGAGGTACCTGTGGGTGATGGTGGGTGAGCTGGGTGCATGTTTGCTATGGAAGCTACTTGCAGCTGACTCACAGATATACGTGGAGCATTTCACTTATGCTGGCTTGTGCAGGGACATCAGCAGTTTCTCAGTACCTCATACCTGTGACCTTTGTGGTCTGCCAGTGTTTGGCCAGATGACATCGGTATTCCATACTACAAGCCCAACTAATGTGCTGCTAACCTGTATGTGCAATTCCAAATGTGTGTCTATTTTATACACTGTCTGTCTAGGGTACTTCCACCTGTGTACTGTTTGTATGTCTGGGCCCACATTCATGCCATGTCATACTTTCAGATGGTGACAGATATTACATCCAAACAATTACTATGGCTTACTGCTGGAATGTGTCTTGCTGGGATGCATTGTGTTTGGCACTGCAGTTATGAGAAGTTGGCCTTATCATCGGCAATACTGGCCAATGGCCACCAGGACAAACCTCACCATGCCTACATGCTGACCACTCTCACACAATACACAACACACACACACCAACCTAACACACACAACCCTGCATATTGTACATGTGTTGCAATCTATCCTGCTACTTTGGCCGGCTCAGGTAATCTGTGCTCCACTGTTATTATACCTACACATACACGTTGCTACATTTCTACATAGGATTCTGCAGGGGGTGGACACACCTGACAACTGTACACATTTGCTATGACTGTACTGGTATTTCAGGTACTCCATTTCATTCTGTATTCTTGAAAAAGCCTGGTATGCCTCCGGGCGAAAGCGCTTGATGTGGAATTTTTTATTTTTTCATTAAAACAGAGTTTTATTTAAGTCATTTTGAATTTTTTTGTTCCTGTTGAGCCTTTGGATACATCCTTTTGTTCTCATTCTGTATTCTGGCCTATCATGCAGACTAGAGGCATATAAGTGTACTACAGTTCTTACATTTTATTGGCCTACATTTCAGTTTCAGACTTCAGAACTAACATCCCACTGCCTGACCTGTTGCAGTCTGTCTGTGTAGGTTTGGAGGGGGCTGTTCTCCATAGCCATCAATCAGAGGCCTTAGCACAGCCTTTCTTTGTGCTTGTCTATGGCTGAGACTGTTGTTGGGTATGTGAGCCGCCCTGACTGGCATGTGTTTGTCCTATGGATGCACATTTGGCCCACCACATTTCCTGCAGTGGGTTTGTCACCTTGTCTAGAACTGGCTGCTATGGTGACACCAGTATTTGTTACAGATTTCATGCTGCTACTATAGGTGTCTACTATCTGCTGGCATCCCATTCAGCCACCCAATTCCCTTGCATGCTCACATCCATACCATAGATACAAGTAACAAAACATACTACTCCATTCAGCATTTGATAGGGAGAGTGACTTACCTTGTGGCTGTGCCAGTATTGAGGATGGTGCTGGAGGGCTGACTATGTTGGATGCACATAGTACACTCCCTTTATATGGTTAAGCACAGGTAGTGTCATGTTTGGCATTTCTTTTACTGTATGTGTGAGTCAGAGAGAGGTGCTATTCCCTGGGTTCCTACCATGTCAGTGTATGTGCTATGCATTGCCTCTTTGCCAAGGCCTGGGCATACTGTGCACACCTCCTTCTGCCTACTGGGGCAGGGTCAGGTTGTTCCTCTTTTGAGTCACTCTGTGCCTGTGCAGGCCTTGGCAATGGTGAGGGGCTGTGTGGCCCTTTCCCATGCTGTTCCTGCTGCAGCTGTTTCCACAGGATCATATTGTGTGGAATGGCACATACAATGACAATGTGAGTACATGTAGCTTGTGAGCACTGCAAGGCTTCACTGGATATTTCCAGGCACCGGAATCGTGACTTGAGCATCTCAATCACATGCTCTATTATGGTTCTGGTCTGTGCATGTGCCTCATTATGGAGTTCTTGTTTGGGTGTGTGTGCATTTCTGATGGGTGTCATCAGCCACGACTCCAGTGCGTAACCAACATCCCCCACTAGGTGGCCATAAGGGATGTCCTTAATGGCAAATCTCTGGTACAGCTGTGTCATATGCCAGATGTGGGAGTCGTGATAGCGTCCAGGGCAGCCAGCACACACATTCATTATAATGCCCTGGGCATCGCACATGACCTGGCAGTTGATGGAGGGGAAGCCCTTGCAGTTGATGTAGACCCTACCCCACTTGCCAGGTGGTGCTTTGGTGTGTATGTGCATACAGTCTATAGCACCCACTACCTCAGGGTATTCTGTTATTTGGTGGAAGAGATGCATATTGCTGGTCAACACCTCAAAGGTGTTGTGGAATATTTGAGCTCACTGGCATATGCTGACATGGCATTCAGGAACTAGTGGAGTACCCTGGATGCTGATGCCTGTGAGATCCCCATGATATCCCCAGTTGGCCTTTGGATGGTACCTGTGGCTACTATTCATAGTCATACACATACCTTGGTATCCACTGGGATGAATTTCCCTCTGTTGGTTCTGTGTGTGAGGTGTGGCCAGCACAGCTCAACAATTTATTGTAAGAGGTCCCTATCCACCCTATAGTGCTCCACTATCTCCAGTTCATGTAGCCCCTGGTACGTTATCCTGGGCCTGTACACTCTTCTCCTTCTCCTCGCTGTGGGTTGGTCATCAGCATTCTCATCCTCACCACCCTCAACCTCTTCCACATGTTGATTTATGAGAGCTAATGCAGCCCCTATCATTTTGTTCCTTTAATTAGGTAAAATTTCCCTGTTTGTGTACACCAGTGGTGTAGAGTTTGTGGGAAAAAACAGAGGGAAAGGTGTTTGCATAGTTTATAGTAGTGTGCTGGGCTGGGATGCTGCATGTGTTATTGGCTGATTCTGAAGCATTTTTCCTGCCAGCTATGCTAGTTCTCCTTGATTACCTTCCTACTGCTGTTTTCCCTTCCCATTGCCTTCCTGTTTAAGCTCTGAGGTGCACCGCACAAACCCAGTGCTCAGATGTGCATGGAGCTACTATTTCCTGGTTTACTTTTTTCATTTAAAACACGGTGCACACACCCATTTAGACAATGTAAAGAGTGCTTGGCAGCTTCAGACACACACCCTTGCGTAGCTCTGCTAAGCTAAGGGCAAACCCAAGCCACCGGGCTCCAGTAAGCTTACAGTATGCCTGACACACCCCCTGTATGATGTCAGTTAGTTCTTAGGCTTGCACCATGGTCTTCCTTCACCTGCATGGTTGGGTGCAGGCTAGCCATGAGGGGAAATCTGGGATTCAGTATCATTCCCTTCATTTGCATAGGATTGTCTGCTAATGCCTCGTTATAAGTCCCACACTGAGCCTTCCCCCTTAGCAATCACTATTCACTGGCCTTGTTGTCTTCTGCCTGCCATTGACTTTAATGGCAAAATTGTGATTTTTACAGGGAAAGCTTTTTTTCAGGGTTATTCTGTTATTTTCCACCCGATCCCGTTTGCGCACCACTGCCCTATGCTTAAACGGCTGAAATCGGCCAAAAAAATAAAAGTAATTTTTTTTTGTTTTTGCAATCGTTTTCTATGCCAATGGCCATATATTTGGCCGTTGGCATGCTTTACATGTTATATACACCCTTTATTTGGAGCTGTCATGGCTCTGTTTTGTAGTTTGCAGAAATGTACTTGGCTACTAACCAAGTACATTTCTGCAGGTTACACTAGTCCTGCATGGCCTGCTGCCAGCTTCCTGGATAGTGAATTCACCTCATTTGCATGGTTTTCACCTGCAAATGGGGTAATTTGCATACAGGAGCTGTGTCCGTGCAGGAATAGTGCAGGAGCACTCGTGTACTTCCCGGGAGCTTGTTCCTGGATCTCTCGGCGGCTGTATTGCCTCCAGCAGCTCCTGCACTATTCCTGCATGTCATGCAGAGCTTGCTGAATCCCATGGACTCTCTTATTATTTTTGACCTGTATATATATATATATATATATATATATATATATATATATATATATATATATATATATATATATATAAATATATACTATTATATTAAATATTTGTAAATCACAGTAGCTTTTAATTATTTTTTATGAATTTTTAGGTGTTGGTAGGTAGAGCAATAGTATAGTAGTTTGTTTATTCAATAGGCAAACTAGAAACTTTGGTATTCATAATATGTTGTATTTTTTAGCAGTAAATACAGTCATATTTGTAGCCTTGTCTTTGTTTTTGTTATTTATGAGTTTTATTAGTTTAGTTTGTAGAAAGAAAGAATTAAAAATGTGCAATGTTAAGACAGTGTTGGAGGAATGCATTAGAGTCTGATATATAATTAAACTAATATGGTGGATACATGTGCCCTAGTATCTTTTAAAATAAATCTTTTTAAATACGCAGTATGGGGAGTTTTACTCTATTGTCTATTAATGTAAATCGATTAAATAATGGAAACAAAGGAAATCATTAATGAGATATCTAAAATTAAATAGAGGAGACATTATCTTCTTAATACAGACTCACCTGATAGATAAAAATATACAATATTTAACTAATTTAGGTTATGAAATGTTTTCTGCTTCTTTTAACAAAAAAATAACTACTATACTTTGGAGAAAATCTACTGTAATGTCTAAGGTCATGCCATCCATTCGTGATCCCAAAGGGATGTATACATTTGTAATAATTAAATATATTGGTAAACTCTATAACTAGATCATTTTTACTGGATCCTTGGAATAGGTGCAAGAGTGGCTAAAGATCACTTAAACTTACTGCAAAATCTTTTGTAGGGTAGTTTAATTTTAGCAGGGACTTTCAACTGCATATCTATTATAGAAAATACAAGTGAACAGAAGGAAACTAAAATACTAGCATCAGCTAAAACACCAAATAGGTGGATTAGTAGTAATAATTTAGTTGATTTACTGGTAAATCAGAAAATAAATCAGTCTTCTTCAATTATTCTTATTCTTATGCACATGGGACACAAACTAGAATCGATAGGATTTATGCCTGTATAGATTTATATAATAAAGTATATTATTTTAAAACTATTCCTTGTCCTTTATCTGATCATAATGCACTAAGGATTAGCATAGTAATGGATATAAAGACATTTCAGATTATTTACAGAGTCCCAATATATATTATGAAATTAAGAGTTCAAGAGTTGCCTTAAGGAACATATCGAGATTTTTTTATCTTTGATTGATAATTGATGGGTTAGCAAAGTCATACTATGGGACTCATTAAAAATGCATATTAAATATATAATGGGATGATGAGATAGTAATAAAATGAAACAGTGGGATGAAGAGTTGTTAGAAATACAAGATGAAATACACAAAGTGAGGTTTGAACAACAAATAAAGAATTAGATAATACTGAAGTCATTAAAAATGAATGACAAGATATCAGTTTCAATGCATAAAGTGGAGATAGCTTTAAAAAATAAAATTGCACAGTTATTCAATGACTTCAAAAAATCTACATAGATTAGCTAAGAAGTAAGACATTAAACAAAAAGACACACATCAATAATTTAAAAAATCCTCACACTAATAAGCTTATTTCAGACATAGAAAAAATCTTTAATATTAAAAAAAATTCCATGAGGACCTTAATAAAGATAAAAATAATAATCATGATGATTAAAAATTGACAATTATTTAAAGAAAAATACTAAAAATGAACTTAATGACCAACAAATATCTCTGTTGAATAAGCTTATTATTCTGATAGAACTTAAAGAAATTTTGAAAAAAGGGAAAAATGGTAAACACTCCAGGGTTAGATGGTTTAAGTATGGTATCATAAGAAATTAAATGAATGTGTAGATAATATGAGTGAAGAAGAACAGAACACTATTCCTCCATTATATGAATATATGAATGCTATTATCAAAGATAGAGTGACATACAAAGAAAGCTTGTCCAAGTTAAATAAGTTAATTATAAATAATAATTTTGATGCAAAATTCTGGAAGTCTTTAGATAATAGTGGATTGAATGATTCAACAGATGGTATGAATAAAACTTTGTTACTTAAATCGCTTAGTCAAACTTCTTCAAGTTTGTACTGGAAAGTTTTTATGTGGAAATATATACAGAGAATGTTTGTTACCCCCTATAAAATCTCTAAGTGTAGTAAAATTACTTCTTCAGTTTGTTGGAGATGTAGTAAAGATGTAAAAGCTGATTGGATACACATGTTTAAGGATTGTGAAAAATTAAATGTATATTGGGAAGAGATAAGTATGTTTTTAAGGGGTTATGCCCCCAGATTCAGCAAACGCCCATATGGAAGGGACCATTCCTGTGCAGCATGGCAGCGGGCCATGCATATGTATGAAGGCATGCTGCCATGCTGTAATATGTACATGGAGATGTGTACGAGTGCAGTGCTCTCACAATACACATACCCCCTGCACACCAGAATTGCCATACAGCAATTTAAAAAGAGTGAGATCGCTCATTACACCTCTCAACCCGTTAGAGTAAGAAATCTGGACAAAGCCATAAGGGACAACTCTGAAATATTGCCATTACAAACTTAGAAAGTTGATAGAATAACTGGTTTTGCATTAGCATGAAATTTGTGAAGGGTTTGAAGTCTAAAACACACACCTCACAACCCATTACAGTAAGAAATCTGGACAAAGCCATAAGGGACAACTCTGAAATATAGCCATTACAAACTTAGAAGGTCGATAGAATAACAAGTTTAGCATTAGCATGAATTTTCTGAAGGATATGAAGTATAAAACACAAATTCTGTCATTACTGTCAAACTTCAATCTTTAATGATGTGCCAGAGAGCCACAAGTTTATGAAAAGTGGACCAAGAATATAATGCAAATATCCGGACATACTGTGAAAAGTTATATGTCGTCAGCATTTGCAAAGCACAGCCCCCACCAAATAAATCTATTTTTTTTTCACAACTTCAATAAAGTTTAAACGTAGATGCACGGGTGTGCCTGTTGCTTAGCTATGCTTAGCCCAGCTGAAATGGCACGAGAAGTTAAATAGCTATAGACATCCAATATAAACAGTAGTACAATAGTGTAGTGGTTAGACCATATACTTTGCATGTAGTCATTCATGGTTTGAGCCTCATCAAAGCCATTTTGTATGTGAAATCATTACAATTTTAATTTATTTGTATATTAATGTAGGAATTAACTTATATTTCTCAACCAGAGCTGTGTATTAGGCCCAGATGTGAGGTGTCAGTGTAATAAAGTTGTGAAACCACATATAAACACAAGTACCCCATACAGTATAGTCACAAAAGAATAAATGTGATGAAAGCACATTGGGGGATGTCAGGGAAAGTAAACAAATTTATAATATGTCATGAATGATGAATCAGTCCCATACAGGTGGTAGTTCATAAAATAAAACATAAGCAATGCTAATCATTGCACAGCTATGCTGACCGGGTGCAAGCATTGTGTAAATATGAATGCTAAGTAATGATGAGTAGCCCAGCTAATTGGATTTGCCCATTGGTAAGCAGTGCTGAACCTGCCCCTTTAAGCACTGCCAACCTTAGCTAAGCAGGTTTGCCCATAGCTTAGCTTAGCACAGCATATTCAAACCATCCAATTACGGCAAAGGGTGGGAAATAAGCCATATTTAAACCTAAACAGGTGGGAATATAGCTCATAACTGGTTGTAGCTCCCCACTGTAGGCAGTATGGCAGGTGTTGGAGAAGGCATGCACTTTCAGGCACAGCACTGGGGCATACAGGAGTCCATGGTAGGAGTCCTTGTAAAAAAACATGACATGAGACTGCTACAGGAATAGTACCAGGGCTCCCAATACAAAGCAGAAGCCTGGGAAAGTCTCACCCATGATCTCACCAGTGCCACTGGTATCCCTCGGACAGGTGAGCACCACTATGCTGACCTGAAACAGAGGAAGAGGGAGCTCTTGGAACAGTGGGTCCAAGAAGCAAGACAGAGGAGTGATGTCCCAGCAGTGTGTAATTATCCATAGCAATAACTGTTTATCAAAGTCCACCCCGTGTATGTGATGAATAGGTATGCATAAATGTTTCTCTATCTTCATTACAACTCCAGCTGAGTGGGTTGCGAACCAAGAAGCCCATGCCAGCAGGTTGCAAAGGCTGTGTTGCGAGGCTGGTGAGTAGCAATCTAGTCTGTAGTATTCATACCAAATAAATATAAAGGAGTAGAATGTCACCTGGCATTATTAAAAATGGGTATGGTTTGTACTGAATAAAGCAAACAATATTACAGTAATAGTCTCATATAGGTCATATATTAATAAAAATGTAAGGGCTTGTCAATAAAATTCAAACCCCTGGACTGGTTGTGTTTACTTAGGTATGGTATGATTTGAAATGTGTACAGGTTATGCATAGCGACTATAGCTCTGAAAGCATTAAACAATCAAGTCTCATCTGACAAAGTTAGTGCCTCTACAACACATGAGATTTACTGATATTACAAATGTCATGCACCAAGATCTAATATCTGAATAGTAATGTTGTGTTAACCACTGTTTTTCACACAGTGCTATGTGAAAAGATATGTATAGAAATGTATGTATAAGAATGTTGTAATTACAAGGTCAGATCATACAAAAAAGAGAGAATGAGAAAGAAATCATTCAAAGAAAATGCAGTCATTTCTCAGTAGCTCCCTCTGATTAAATGCACACTTGCTACATTTTTAGTAGAAATAGCCATGGTTCAAATCCCAGGAGAGGTAGTAAGCTGTATGCAAACTTTCAACTAGGATTTTATGAAAATGTGTAGAAACACTCAGGTAGTATTAGCAAACATTCCCTCCACAGGTCTTCCAGGTAAGATAAGGTATAAAGTAGCTATAAGAAGACTGTAGTTATACTGTGTCCAACACCCATGGTCCAACCCCAAGGCTGCAAATGACAGCAAGATAAGTACATACATCAGGTGATCTCCCCCAAGAAATATTAAAAAGTGTCATGCTGTCACAGCTACAGGTCCCTGCTAACAACAACCAGGGTGACTGACAGAAATCAAGGCAGAGTGTGTCAGTAGCACACACACACACACACACACACACACACACACACACACACACACACACACACACACACACACACACACACACACACAGTATGAGTGCACATAAGTAACCCTGACTATGGGAATATGGGTAGAAATAGTCATGTTATACTAACAAACATTCCCTCCACAGGTCTACCAGGTAAGAGAAATTTAAAAGTAGCTATAAGAAGGCTGTAATTATACTGTGTACAAACATACCACTGCCCAACCCAAGGCTATAGTTGTAATAATACCTGTAGAGTAATGAGTAGAGCAATGATCATTAAAGCTGTGACCACTGCAAGAATCTACATTTGTTAACTGACATCTCTCTCTCTCTCTCTCCCAGCTTATCTTCACCAATAATCTAAACACATAAATAAATGGGTATGCTTTCCCCCAAACCTACTGTTGGGACATGTGTCCTGTTGTTCTACAAACGTTTAAATTTTTCCAATTAATGTTCCCTGTTCAAATACTATCATTGGTGGCCTGTTACTATCAATATAACCTGCATGCCGGTGTAATGCCCACTGTGGTTCCATATATTCATGTGTTCTGTTGGCTATGCAAATGTTCCAGATCTGTTAATATGGGTTAATGGGAATCTTCATTCATGCTGTTGTAACTAATTCTGGAATGTGTTTACCATTACTTACCAACATATGTTCTAAAACTGCAACACCATAGCACATCAGGGAAGGTCCATCCCAGCGGATCCCCCTCTCCTGCCTCATCTGGCCATGGCACTGGGCCCCAGCACATCTAGGACCCACCCTGGGACCTCTGCGTCCACTGGTCCTGCACCACCTTCAGGTAGAACTGCCTCAGGGGATGGGGCTCACCCCCTCCGGGCATGGGCACAGACAGGATCCTGTCACCCGAAGCCAGGTCTGGGATCTGGTGCTTAGCAAGTCCTGCAAGGAATTGGGAGATTTGCTATGCCAGCTTGAGGGCCACATGGTGCAATTAGAGGGTCAGCCTGCCACTCCTGCTCAGCCCCCAGCATAGCCACCTCCAGGGCTGTGAAGGTGCAGTGGTGACTGCCCATGGGTGGGGACCTCAGTCCCACTGTATCCATTTGGGGGCTCGTGGGCTTCCGATTACCAAACACCCCCCCCATCCAAGGTGTTTACCCCCACATGTCATATACTACCCCTGTATGCTGTCTTGTCCATCTTGTCTGTCTTCCTACCCAACCTACCTCCCCAAATATATTTATTTTATTTATTTATTTTACATTTGTTGACCGGGCTAGTCCAACTGGACATAATATCCGTTTTTAGTAGAGGCCCGGGGAGAAAAGCTCCAGTACAGGCAATAAACAAAGATTTATCACGTTAGGCATAATATGAGTAAAAATACAAGGTAGGAAGAAAAAAAAATGTTTCAACACTAAACAAATACTAAAAATGGGAGATAAACTTATACTACATACTACTATATTAGACTTATAAAAAACAGTAACAGTAACCCAGGATGAAGCTACTATCCTCCCCCAACATCCCACTCTCATCTTAAAAAAAAAGGGCAATCTGTTTCCAAGAAAATATTTTGCCCCATACATAACTGTCCATTTTGCACACATGCTCACTGGACACATGTAATCTGGTCTAATTGGCTTCACAACATATTATTGTTGTTGTCACTCCTCTCTCAGGGGTTTGAGTGTCCAAATGTACCTCCAAATTCAGTATATATGCACAGCTGCAGAAGAAATGGACAGCTATGGACCTTCCCTACATCCATCCTGCATCTCCCTAGCAAAATTAGCAAGGAGCAAGCGGGAGTAAGCAGCAGTAAGTAGGAGTAAGCCTGCTTGCACAGTGCTATGCGATGCCTACACATATTAAGCACTGTTAAGGCAAACTGTCTGTAAGCATATTTAACAGGAAGTTAGCATTGCTTACCATCACGCAAACTCATGCTAACCCACTTACAACTGCTTAAAAGTGCCTTAATCACTCTGTAACCAACAGCCCTTGTTCTGCCTAGCAAAAAAAAAAAACAATCAGCCCTACCAAGTGTTGGACCAAGAACCCTGCACACCATAGCCATAACTCGTTACCACTAAGCCATCTAAGCTGTAAGATGACAGGATGATATCTCTAACATATCATTCAGAACAGTCAGTCTACCATAGGGAATGTAGAATGTGGAAGCACTAAATATTCAAATGATATATATATACACACACACACACACAGATATATATATATATATATATATATATATATATATATATATATATATATATATATATATATGTATATAGACATATATAAATATATAAATATGTATATATATATATATATATATAGAGAGAGAGAGAGAGAGAGAGAGTGCACAGAATATCAAACAACCATTATTCTTACAGTTTCTACCTTTTCAAATGGCCAGAGTCTGATTCTTTCCTAGAAATGAGAATTATTGCATGAAAACATATACCCGCACTCAGTGCAAAGGACATAGCACCGCACTTTTTGCATAAATATAAATGCTTATTTGTGTACCATTTAAGTTTTTTATGGCATTTCTTATAGCATTTAGGTGTTTGAAATACAAAATAACTGATTAATGCAACTATCAACGAAAACATGATACAGTAATCCGCAAAAAATAAGATACTCTGCTGTCTTGGCCAATGCCTTCAAGTAGTACAACAGTAAAAAACACACTTGCCTTGAAGACAAAAATCAATCAGCACTTAATTACAGATTGAGTTCCACAGCCTCCAATTACACTCTGTAGTTAACCCCCAGAGGGAAAAGTATCAATTGTTACAATGTAAATGGATCCTTTACATAACAATGCTTAACATCAAACTGTACTATCACACTGACAAATAGAACTGTGTGCAAAACAGTAAGCTCTAGCCCACCACTGTCCCCGTGGTGAAATGTATGAAAATGTACAGCCATATACCTTTATGTTTCTTATTAGTAATATCCCTTACATGTTCTAACAGCCTAGGTTAAAAACATTTAATACCCCTCCCCCATAAAATGTCTTACAAGGGGCATATAACACCGCTCTCTATATGCTGACCTCTTGACTGTAGAGGATCACACATGTTGCCCAGCTGTAGCCCTTACATATATGGCCCCTACCCCACAACATGTGTGGGAGTCCACAACATCACTGGAATGAGAGCAGGAATCTCAGCACTAAATAATGATAGACCATACCTATCAACCTCTTACTGTATGACATCTGGACAAAGTCTAGTAAATAGGTAGAGGACAGAGGCCAAAACACAGGGTCATATTTGAAATATTGCTGTTATACACTGTGAACTTTGCTGGTGTTACAGGATTGGTTGCAACATACCCTTTCTGATGAATATGATGTCAGAAACACAAATGGATGTTGCCATGTACTGATAGCTATCAACAGAGAGAATGCCACTGATTTGTCAAGGACAACACCTGTGTGAGGAACAGAAAACATAACATCCAAACCTCTGGCCACCATGTGGATAGCCTCATAGTTGAGATGTATGCAGACAGACTGCATCCCATGCAAAACTAGCATTTACACACAAACCCTGTAAAACTAGCAATATTCAAAGCATATAACAGCAATACTCACACTCTGTCCCTAGGTCTGGAACCTTATACAAACATATAGTTGGCCTGTGTCCTCAAATCTTGTTGTAAAAGGTATTCCTACTTGCTGTCTGTAACACTACTGCCTCCCACACATGAAGAATGTCTTCCATATAGGCAATGTAAAGGGACAAAGCCCACATGATGTAGTCATTTATAGTAGTGGGTTGCTATGACACTGGCTATTGGAAGAACTACACAGCTGCCTGCATGCATTTAGCAAGTGGGGAACACCAAATAGTGCAGAGGCCATCACCTGATCATGAGCATAACCTACAAAAGCCATGCTGCAACCTATTCAAACCAGCTCAATCCCTGCAGTGGAGAGAGAAAGAAAGAGAGAGAGAAAAAAGAAAAAACAAAAATGATACTAAAAAATAACCAAACCAAACAAGGAAGACATCAACTGGAACACAGAAGAGAGCAGAATAATAAAACAGGTATGTGAAACATGTAAGCATGTAACTGAATGTAGTACTTGGTCTGTAACAATGGAATAGATGATTTTGAAAGACTTCTATGTGCCATCAAGACTTGCTATAATGATGTCCTGCTGAACAACTGCTATGGACATAGCATCTGGCTCTGTCTGCAGTGGGCCATACCTGTCAACTGTGCAGATCTTTACATAATGTCAAGATTTACCCATCATAGTGTTTGGTCTGTTCCTCCTAACATCTGTATTAGTCTGTCAAAAAGTTAGAGATGGAAGTCATGAGGTGATGACAAACACCTGAGTTTCAGACCTCACCACCTTTGGAACAGTCATGGTAATGCAAAATGTATTATGCTACAAACTTTATACGTTTGTAACAGGAATATTTAAGATCTGACCCTATATATCCCTCCCTAATGTTAGGTTTTGTCCACATGTGATGCTCTAAGAGGTGGATAGGTCGGGTCAAAGCTGAGGAGCCTGACTCACCCTGGGAAAGGACAGCTCACATATGGCAACCATTAGAGAGTCTGTCAAAGAGTCGTGACTGTGTCACTGCTAGGCCAGTTAATGGGATGTTGCCCATATCCATATGTTACCTGTGAATATGAGTATTATACATGTTTGTATCATAAATCTAAGATACCTATATAGGGCATGTGCATAGTAAAGTACTGTTGCAGATGTGTGTGTTAAACTGCATGTGATACATTAAATTAAAAACATTCAACTGTACAGTGTTCTGCCGGACAATATTCACAGTTGTGACTGCTATCTGTAGTCACATACACATATACTTGTGTTATGTCAGCTATATTAATACATTATCAATACTGATTTCCCTGTTGTCACTCACTGATGTGGACCATTGTCCAGAAGTCCTGGTATAACAGGTTGAGACATATGATTGAGCTGCAAAACTGTAAATACAGTGTGCCATACTGACATAGAACACAAAGGTATACCAGGTATCCCCTGAGCATGTGTATGTATATGTATGTTCAGCTGAAAGGCACAAAAGTAATAACATGGGTCACAAGCAGTCCAGAAAATAGGTTGTGCATTTTGCACATGTGTGATATCAGTGTTAGGTCATACAACAAAATAGAATGTGTACAGCTACTGATTGTTGTATTACAATGACACCAATATGGGTACTACAGCAGGCATGATTATCAGGTAGTAATCAGAGAAGTGTACAACTGTGTTATGACCCACTGTCCATGCCTACCAATAACAGCTATATCAACACCCATATACACTGGATATCCAAAGTGTACACGCCCCTGTTGGAATGCCAGGTTTGTGTGCTGTATGCCAATGAGACCACAGAAAGTCATTTCAAAATGTTTCTCACCTCAAATGTGACCCATAACCTGTACATTTCTATTGAAAAAGAAACAAAGCTGTGTCATGGAAGGCGACCAACCATTGCCAAGTGAAGATGTGACATGATGTTAGAGTACAAACCAAGACAAATGGATGCTCTAATCATCTCAGCAGATGTTTACACAACATATCAGTTTAATGGTATGCACACACATTCAGCTGGCTTACTGTACTAATTATTATTTCCCATATGTTTTCACAGGACAGATTGTTATGTTTTCTATTGAATTGAGCAGGCTATAGGTCAAATTACAGGTGTGGATTGTATTGACTTGAGCTTTTGTGGGGTCATGTTTCAATTACACAGCTACCAGGCATTGTAACAGGGGTGTGTACACTTTATATCCACTGTAGCTATATGGAATCAGCAGGACCTGACCTGTACAACCAGCCTCCACCAACACTAGAGTAACCCCCCTTGGTGGACACAGCAGCAATACACAAGGCACATAATAGGTTGCTATAGTGGCTGTACAGGGACACATAGGTGGAGACCAAAACTTGGAAGCAAGTCCACCTCTACCTCAGCAAGCATGTAGGTTCACAGGTGACTTCCTGTAAGGCTGACTATGACTATAAATGAAACATATACACACCACCAAAGGCAATTGCAACAATGTCTCCACATATGTAGTCAATCTCAGAGGCAGTAACATAATTCAACCTGTACTGGGGGTAAAGCACACCTCACACACACATGCCATGGATACAGGCAACCTGCATCAGACAGGTTTGGTGGGAACAGTGCCACCCTGTCCACACTCCTGCCCAAATCAATGGTGAGCATGTACATAATGCCAACTGATGGCAACAACAGCAAGTCTCCGTGGGGCATGAGAACATTACAGTCTGCCTCCTACATGAACTCAGGCATGTGCTCACAGCTCCATCACACACTACAGTCAAACACAGACTTGCCACCATCCACACACCATCCACATGGAAGATGGCCACTGTCATCCCTCTACACATAAATGAATGGAGAATAGTGGATTATGTCATTAAGTGTCCAACATTGGGGGAACTAGACAAGTCAGGGCCAAGAGTGTAATGCAAGATGACAAAGCCATGATAGCTTACAGTGTTATGGTATAGTCTGGATTATTTGCAAATAATATCCACTGTTGATGTGCAAGCGGACAACCATATGAGGTCCTGTGACCTTTTTTCTTGTTTATGTCTTCCAGGTATTATGCAATATCCACAGTTCCCAGCATTTGCCAGCATAAAGAATGAGACCATCACACAATATGTCATACATCATCACAGCATCCTATTCAGCCACAAAGCCCAGGATCTGCAGGAAAGGACCACCCTGTGGAATGAGCTCATCCACAGGGTAAACGATGTCGGCCTACACAGCCAAGATTATGAGCAGGTGCAGCATTGTTGCACTGACCTCATCTGCCATTCCTGTCAGCGTGCTGCTGCCATTGTAAGGTACTGTCTAGCCACAAGTGGGGTCAGGCCATCCAGCCACCACTGACACATGGGGAGGAGCTCCTCACCAGCCTTGGGGCACCTGCCCACCAGACAAGCCATCAAGCTGAAGACAGCATTGTGGAGGTGGGTGCCGGGTGCAGGAAAGGCCCCAGTGCACATTATTAGAACATGGTTGCTTATCCATTTTTATCTGTAAAGTATCTGCATGCATATGTCAGATAAGATAGTCTGTTGCTCGAGTCTAGTAATGCACAGATGTGCATAATCCTTACTATTGAAGTTTGTACTGTTTATGTGCTGAAATGCTGCTTCCACCCTGTACCAATGCCACAGGTGTGGCTACTGACATTACTTTTCTCACACAACTATTTAGGTCCCTCTGGTATACAACTGGGACAGCAGCCTGTAGCTGGTGAGTATGGAGTTGTTTTGTTCAGGTTTGCCAATACACCAGCCATGTTAAGGCCATGCTATTTGCCATGCACACATTTAACACACCTACTCATAATGCATGCTGTACATGTTCATTTTTGTTGGTGTTAATTGCACTGTATCATATCTGAAGGGTATGTAGGATTCTTGCAGTATACTTCACATCCTGTCAGTGCAAGATGTGTGGACAGAGATAAACAAAATGGTGGACAAATGGCCTACAGTAAGGACATGTATAAAACATTACCCTAATACAGTGGATGCAACAGTGTATGCACCACTATTACAATGGCAACTGTTCCTGATATATACAACGGCAGACCACAATAGCACATTCCACACCTTTTACAACCTGTAATTTGATCCTAATATGAGCAATGAATGTGTAATATGGAATCCTATGTTAGGACAACAAATATGGGGAGTACAAGCCTTACAAAACACTGGAAGCTTATGTGTGCACACATTCCAAATAACATATTGTGGAGGCAGCTTGTGATGTACTGACAGCATTCACTATTTTTGAGTACACACTTGCCGTCAAGTACAGGCCCTCAGTGTCACACCAAGTAATGGTATGCTGTCCAAGAAGTATGTCCATGACATATGCCCTGTCACCTGCAAGAGAGGCAGCCATGGCTTGCACACATCTTACGAACCATAACATGGATCCCATATCTAAAAGGTAGCAGTCAGGAGTGGGAATAGTAACCTTGCCTTACCATTGCATATACCATGGCAAACAGTGCAGACAGTCATCTATGGGTGTATGAAATATGGGACAACAGTGATGTAGAGATTAAACAGATGCCCATCCAAAACAGATGACAAAACATGTTGCAAACTGGTCATGTAGGCTGCCCAGAGACATGCAGCAGCACTGAGGGAGTTGCAGGAATGTCTAGCAAGTACTGCCTGTGCAGTACCTGTGTCGACAATCACCTGGATTCTGCATAAGTGTGGCCTATGGGTTAGGGTAATCAGATGGAAGATTTGTCCCACATGAAACATCATCCAGGGCTCTGTACAGGTAGCAAAAACATAACATCAAGTCTCCCAAAGGCATGTGTTGCAATGTGTAATGGTGTCATGAGACCAAGGCTCAAACCTACAGACAGTATTCATAAAGATATGTGTGGTGCACAAGCAACACCTCACTCCACCTCAGGGCCACCATCCCCAACTTTTAGCTTGCTGGTGCCAGTGCACACCTTCAGGGTTGCTGTTCAGTACCTGGAACTAGGCCAGTAGACATGGTGTTTGGAATTTGGAACACTGCAAAATAACACGCATGTGTCGCCCATAGTTGTCAGGCATCTGCAATAAGGCTGAGGATGGGGGGGTGTCAGCTTGAAACACAATGGTGAACTGAAGCATACATCCAAAGCTAGCTAAGAATGGCTGTATCTGAACAGAGTCAAGGTTAAGAATCGTGCCAGACATAACCCAGACTCTACAGCAATAGTGAAGCCACTGTGTGACCTCCAAGGGCTGTGCACATGAGCTGACCTTGCAATCTGACAGAGTTGGGGGACCTTTGTAGGGCAGACAGACCAAATAATGCTAAGTAAAGATGGGCCATGCTAGTATACCCCTTCTAGGAATAGTGACTGCTGTAGTTCACTTAACAATTGCTTCAACAAACCATTGTGTTAAGGGTGTGCACACTTATGCAACCTACATATTATATGCATCTCATTCAGCATCTCCACGACTAACACATTTGTTTGATACTGAATTGGATTGCATAGGTCATATGTCACATATAAGGTGTGTGTAATGTTAATAAATGCAGTATTGTGGCCCCATTGCATATCTTAGAAGAGGCTGGCATGTCAACAAGTGTGTGTGTACACTCCTCATATCCACATTAAGCTTTGAAGGTTGTCAGTGTAACTGGATTTTATTGCACATACATGCACTGCTGATGAGATCTGCAAATCAAAGGGCAGGCATTAATTATTGACATCAGTCTTCATATCATCCCAGGATGTATCAGACAAACACATAGGGTCTGTGAGCAACAGAGTAAACATAACTGCCACACATATACACATTCAGCAATGGTCTGTACAGTTGTGAGGTATGGTGCACAGTACATGTCAGTGTGCTGTATAGGTGCACAGCAATAATGTGTACATGGGTGCAGTGTGTTCCAGGGGAAGGTGCATCAACTACTAACACAACTCATGCATCACAGAGTCATATAATGTTGGTAACAAGGATTATGAATGGCTCTAGTGCATACTGTTGAGTGCCATATGTCATGCATGTTGACTGTTGGGTAATGAGAGGTCTGTGTAATATCTTTGTGCTACCTCACTTTTAAGTGTGTGTGTGTGTGTGTGTGTGTGTGTGTGTGTGTGTGTGTGTGTGTGTGTGTGTGTGTGTGTGTGTGTGTGTGTGTGTGTGTGTGTGTGTGTGTGTGTGTGTGTGTGTGTGTGTAGAAATAAACCATAATATACTGGTCTTAATTTACATTTCTTGTCTGCCCCTCACAGGTGGCGAGGTGGGTCAGGGTCCCTCCTGCAGGCAAATTGATGTTAGTGTCCTTACAGACTCTGACAATGATGATAGGCATAGTGAGGCACAGGCAGGGTTGTCAGGGGCTGAATTTGGGCCATTGTTTGCCATCCCACTTTTATCCATCCCATCCCTGCACACAGTTACAATGCTCACACATACACCATCAACAGTGGCCATAGATGAGGGACAGTTGACGGGTGGTGGCATGGGACAGAAAAGTGTGGTGACTACGGCAAGTATGTCTGTACACAGCAGTCATAGCCAGATAACTGACGAGGTCTCACACAGGCAGATGTACAGGGGTGCTCATAGGAGGGCTGCTGGCCATCCTGCTCCTGGCAGAAGTACCACAGCAAGTGTCAACAGACTCATGTTTCAGCCCATCATGGAAGCACAGGCATGTATGGAACATTACACCAGAGATAGTCTGAGGCTCCAGAGGGCTACTCTTTCTGCTGTATGTGACTACATCCGTGATCATGCAGATGCCCACCATAGGTAGAGGTAGGCAGAGGTCATGGATAGATGGTTGGGTGATTAGGTGGGAATACTTGACTGTGTGGTGTCTGTGGGAGAGCATGTCATGGGAGTAGGGCATCTGCCACATGGACATACGTCAGCAACACCAACAGGTGGAGGTCTACGTGGATGTGCAACATCTCACAGCCGCTCCTATACTGGCAGTACCAGCACCAGCACTGCAGGGGGGTACGGTCCTCACCACAATGCAGCAGGCCATGTGCACATGGTCCTGGCCAATCCCAGCAGGAATGCTGATCCAGCAGACAATTGTCATCATCAGGGGAGAGTACCATAGCCCGGCTTGTGGCTGGTGGTGCCCATGCAACCCCTGGCAGGAGCAGTTCCCATGTCCATGGCCAGACATGGTGGACTGTACACCCTGCCATGTATGGACCACAGCTGTCCAACATACCGCTGTGTAGGGCAGCCACATGGCAGAACTGTGTGCATACATTCACACACATCACCAACACAGCTAGGGCACCTCCATACCTACACACACGATGTCTGCACAGGCCATTTAATAATGAACCCCTTAACCCACACACATGATGTCAACCAAATGGCTCAGCCTAGGCCACTGGAAAACCCACACCACACTCTGTGCATATGATGATACCTGTGCCACATCCCTGTCATCCATACCATCGATGCAGGGACATGCTAATATGGTTCTGATGCACAGGGTGAATGTACTAAAGTTTAGCAATGTAATGCTGTTTAATGTGTTGTCAGCTGGAATGTTTAATGCTTACATGTCAGGGTGTGTAGCTGTCTAGCCATGAATCATTATAGCTGTTATTAACACTGACTGATTGTAGTCTCCATAATGTATTCTGTTTGTGTTCTAGGTGTCTGTGTGTCAGGGGGATGTTGGTTTGATGTCCTTTCCTACAAGGGATATGGCACTGTGGTGACACATTGACTGTATCATATCCCAGGTACAGCTGAACACAAGTAACAGGTCTGTATAACAGTTACTGCATGTGCCACATGGCTGATAGTTCTGAGGGGTGTATACAGGTGAGTGCATGATGGCTGATGTAAGCAGCTCTTCTACAGTGGACAATGGTAAGTGTACTGGGTAGCACACACCAAATGTTTGTGAATAGCACACACAGAGGCTTTTGTGTTGCTACAATACACAGAGAATACTGTTCACATGGATGCACTTCATTTTGCAGAAAACTCATTTTGGCATGTATAATTCTACCAAGACCAAATTGCCAAAACATCACATCAGTAAATAATCAGTCTGCCAGATTTAATGTCATTGAAAATGGTACTAAAAGGGTATATATCCTCTTCCCCAATGTAGTGCAGTCCTGGAGTTGGTAACATTGGTGTGCTGGTGTGGGGGGCACAGCCCCCCCACTTTGGAGGGTGTGGGGTGGTGTAGAAACACACATAGTGTGATTAACAACTACTCCTTAACATAAACTGTACAGTATAACAGCCCACTACACAGAGGGATACGCACAACAATAACCCCAATGTGGGTGGCTGTGCCCACAGCAACCACACCCAACCATATATACCAACTGCAGTATTGCTGTACAGCTGAACAGTGGGGAAGAGGCCATTTACACATCCACTACTAGTTTTGATTTTATGAATTTCCATAAGATGATTGCTTTGAAATGTTACCTTTTGCCAGTTAGTTCTCAGACAAATGATCTCCTCTGAAATATATTTTCTGCAAACCGAAGTAGATCTTTTCACATACACACACTTACTTGGCAACACTGAGAGTAGAACCCCTACCTAGGTACGTATTGCTACTAAAGTGTTTGGCCTTAATTGCACACAACACAGAGCTTGTAGGGAGAGTTGTGTCCTGAGCTTCCTGTAAAGTGAACAACATCACCAAGCCTTATACAGTATGGTAATGGGGGATGTACTGGGTGTTAATGGACAATTCATAATATAACATACTGTCATATACACATTGACAAACACATACAGTCAGAGACACATTTGACAGACCTGGGTTTAGCAGTGCTGACTACCTTGTCAGTGAGTCCATACTGTTACAGAGTTTTTGCACACAGCACATACATCATTGGACTGGATAGTGTCATCAGTTACCTATATGGTTTATGGTGACAGCGGTACTCATACAGTGGACCTTGGGACATGTACTGGGGGTACCATGGTGTAAAGACAGTATACCCAACACCCCCACCCCAGATTAGATATTATGCTCACTGAAACCCATGTTAATACTCTGACATACCCACAACCACACATTTACCAGGACTGCAATACAAACCCTTGTGTATCTTAATTATTGCTACTACAGAGATATGCATTGATTGCACACACCACAGGGATAGTAGGGAGAGGGTTTTGTCATGGATATCCTACTGTCAGCAACATCACCATCCCTTATAATGTATGGCAAGGTTTAGTGTATTTGGAGAATGTGGCCTCAGAATGCTGTCTCCTACAATTATGCACACTCACACACAATTACACACACACATATACACAGACACACATACTCACATTTGCCAGGACTCAGAGATGGTAACTCATGCCTATCTACCCATTTGTAGAATAGTGCTATGCTGGCACTGCAAGCTCCAGGTAGCCCATAGGGTGAAGAGTCTCACAAGGTACATTTATTCTGAATTACAGCAGCAGCCCTTTATAGGTATAGCAATAGGGGGTGTAGTGGGTGAGAAGGCCCTCAGACTATTTTCAGCTACAGGTTTACAAACACACTACAATGTTATACTCAATAATACACACAGACACATTTGTCAGTACTGAGGTCCATAGGTGCAGGTGTTCCTAGGTGTGTAGCAGGCTAATGTCCATGGAGATATGAGAAGAGTAGGGCATGTGAGTACACTGGTATCATGCCACCTGACATTTGTCAGCAGGCCATCTATCAAGTAATGCCACTCAAGTGATCCTCAGGGTGACAGTTACATTCAACATCCACTCATCTGGCTTTCTCTTGAAGAGGGCCAGTGAGGTGCTCCAATTGACATGTATGCAACATATATTGCATAACATGGGCAGTGTCTGGATTAGGAACCTGTACCCAAACATGTTCTGTTGACTATGGTAGTCTGGTTGAGGTTTCCTTGGCATGTGGTGCATACAGAGTGAGGTTTCCTAGCTGTGGCATTCATAACACAGCTGAGCAGACATGTCAGTGTCAGTCAATCAGAGATTGCCTGTAAGCAGCCAAGATGAATACCTGACATCTGCACATCTGTACAGAGGACAGACAGAAAGTAGATAGCCAACAGGTTATGCATTAGGATGAATGTTTTGAAAGATAGATGTCTGAAACTGATAGGTATGCCATTACTACATGACAGCAGTCTTCAATGACATGTCCTAAAAACATAGTAGTCTACAGTTAATATCAAAATATCAGATCAATATCCAATAGGAGATACATAAAAATATACAGGTCAAACACCAATAAAATGATAGTCAGTACTCAGAGCCCAGCTTTGCATGTAAGGGTCTATGGTTCCAGTACTACAATCTGCAATCAACTCTTACTTGGAAAAGCACTGTTAAAAGTAGTAATGTAATGATACAATACATGCAAGTGTGACTCTATATAACCTGGGCTACTACCCAAGTATGAAACACATGCAAAAAAATGAAAAGATTGTAGTACTACCCATGTATACTCAGGTGCCCTATACAGTATTTATTTATTTATTTACTTCCAGTTTGATGACCGGGGAGGTCCACTGGGCTCAAGGAGCCCATTTTCAATGGAGACCCGGGGAGAAAAGCTCCATATTACATAGTAAAAATAGTACAATTAAGCAAATTTTAGTATTATATAGTAAAACTAATCAAAGTATAACAGCAAAATAGATGAATATACATTACATACTTACATACTTACAGATTAGAGAAAAATTACTACAGAGTTTAAGTTGCACAGAGGTTGAAAAACTAATAGTATACTTACACCCCTTGCTACTGTATTGACAGCACATAGAAACATGTTATGTATATGGAATTCAATACACTTATTAAAGATGCCATTACCCTACTATTTGATCAGACTGGAATGTGATTACTGGGCTGGGCTATGCTTAGCAGGTTTAAGCATTGCTTAAATGTAATTTCTATGCAGATTTGTGCACTAGTAAGTGAAGCCTACACGGTGTAAGCACATATTCATTTAGCCGCATGTTAGTACCGCTTACCATCGCGAAAACCCATGCAAACCCACTTAAAGCCACTTTAAAGCACCTTAATCACCCTGTCTCCATCAGCCCTTGTTCTGCTCAACAACAAAATAAATAGCCCATGCAGGTCTTGAACCCAGGACCCTGCACACTACAGTCACAGTACTTAACCACTAAGCCATCTTCATTGCAAGAGCATCTGTTGCTTTTTCAAATATATCATTCAGTACACGTACTTAATAGTAGTGAACAACTGCTTTGACAACTACAATTGTTTACTACTTGTTAGTGAAAATAGTGTGGAATCAGTCATGTTTTATATCTAAATATACACATAGATAAATATGGTGAGATACATCTGAGAAGGAATATACAACACTCATGTTTACACATAAAAATGATATACACACACACACACACACACACACACACACACACACATATATATATATATATATATATATATATGTATATATATATATATATATATATATATATATATATATATATATATATATATATATATATAGACATTTATGGCTGTGAATTGTTTACACAGACCTCTACGGTGTTTGTCAACTGTTGGCCTTGTAATATGGACATTGGGACCTATAGGTCCTCAATATAATAATGTAGAAAAACCCAACATGATATTGATGACAGCCACCCACACATGCCAGTATGGAGTTTCAAACCCCTACCTAGCTATGTATTGCTACTATGGTGTTACACATTTATCACACAGAGATTACATGGTTGAGAACTCTTCAAAGGTATCTTTGAAGGTGAGTGACACAAGCAGCAGTGCTAAAGTAGGGGTAAGGGAAGTATACTAAGTGTGAATTTCTTCAAATTAGGCGTAAACAAAGACACACACACTCTCTCTCACAAACACACATTTTTATAGTTGCCAAGACCCGGATTAGAACTCATCCCTAACTAGTTTACTATAGTATGGTATTACACAGTTATCACAAGTGCCATGGAGCTTATAGATTAGAGAGCTGTCCAAAGGTATCTTTAAAGGTGAGTGACACCAGCAGCAGTGCTAAAGGAGGGGTAAGGAAAGTGTTCTAAGTGTGAATGTCCTTAAAATCAGGTGTCATCAAAGACACACTCTCTCTCACATGCAAACATATTTTTGCAGTTGCCAGGACTAAAACTCCTACATAACTAGCTTGCTACACTATGGCATTATGCAGTTACCACAAGCGCCACAGAACTTATGGGCTGGGACTTAGTCAATGGGCTATGTCAAGGTGACTGACATCAGCAGGTGTGCTAAAGTAGGGCAATGGGAGGTATAGTGAGTGCAAATGGCCTCATAATCATTCATCTCTAAACACACACACAGTTTAACAGTTGCCATGTCTGCGATTAGAACTCCTACCTAAGTTGTTTGCTGTACTACAGTGTTACACAGTTATCACGAGTGTCATGGAGCTTATAGGCCTGAGACTTGCCCAAAGGGTTATTTCAAGGTGACTTACATCAGTAGGAGTGTTAACATGGACAATGGGAAGTGCAGTGTGTGTGTGAATGGGCCATCAATCATTCCTCTGGAAACACACACACACACACACACACACACACACACACACACACACACACACACACACACACATACACACACGCACACACACACTCAGTTACACAAATCTTTACATTTGACAGGACTGAGTTTACAAATGCTACATGAATACTTATTTGTACTACCATGTTACACAGTTATCACAAGCACCGCAGACACTATAGGGCTGAGGGCTACCAGAAGGAATGTCTACAGTGATTGACATCAGCACATCATGTGATATAGGCCAATTGGATGTGTAGTGGGTGGGACAGGCCTCATAATGGAATTCTCTCTGTCACTTTCTATCTCTCTCTTCCCCACATCTCTGTGTGTGTATGTTTGACATATTATAGTCTGTTGGCCTTAGATATGTGTGTGTATTCCTATGCAATGTGTGTGAAGGATAAATGGTGTAGAATTTGGTGTGTGCACAGACATCTGCAAATTACAGATATGTATAGTCCACTATGTTGTCAGACATGGGCTTCATTTAAGTGTAGGAGCATGCCCAGTATGACCTTCTGTATTGTGTGTGTGAATCCATTCCAGGTAGGGTTGTATTCCAGTTCAGGGTTTGATGTTCTACACCTTCAGCTGGAAAACTGTTTCTGCAGGATATCTGTAGATGGGTTGACAATATGGAGTCACAATGAATGAAGGATAGGGGGATTCTGCAACTATTGCTGTCTGTGCTGCTTGTGTTACATGGTTGGTGTTAGCAGGGATATTCAGACATATGTACTGTTTTGCACTGTGATGTATTATGTCATCAACTACTGACAGATATAATTATTTGCTCACAGTTATTTACCGGGAAATATAAGGTGAATGAAGCTGAGTCCAGTATTGTGGGCCGCAGCCTACACATTCTTGCACACTCCTGCCATTCTGGAGGGGTAGCTACAGACACTCGCTGATGGATCTGTGTAAATGGTCCAGCACCTTGGTAGTATGGTGGCTGAGGATCTCCTTCTTGTACATATATCGACTTAACAAAATGGCCATATCCTGCTGTGGCCATACCTCTCAGCTGTACAGATTCACCCAGGTTACCCAGAGGCAGGGCTCATGTATCTGGTCAGTTCCCCTTCACATTGTTGTTTTTCAGCAGGTTTGTAGCCACCCATTGATGCATTTGCAGGCAGGGGTAGTATGGGCACACATCAGAGTTTCAGGCTTCACACACTCCATGACATCCATGCTTCTACACCCCCCTCTGTTATTCTATCCTCTTCCTAACATTATGCAAACGATATCTGAGAAGTATGTCTATAGCTGGCCCCTTCATCCCAGTGGTATTTATGGATTGGTCACCAGTTCTGGCAGTAGGACAGGGTGGCATGGTACTGGGATTTGTGAACATGGTCTTGCATTTGTGTTCTGTTGACTGTGTTAAGTTGTTAGTTAGGACCCCATGAGATACCATACATTGGCACTATGGGTGAGGCACAGGCCTTTGACAGAGGACTATAGGCTATTTGGTAGTGATGCAGGCCATCTGTAGCAGGCCAGTACATTATGTCACTCCTACATTCCCAGTCTGTGAGCCAGTGTATTCCCCTGGGGTGACAGGGTAGTGTGCGAGGTGTTACTGGCAATACTTCCTGTCCATATTGATCAATTGGTCTGAATGCAGGCAGGGTGCTGCTTACATCTAGGGACACACCTGCATAGGACATCTCTTCAGCATGCTGCAATCTGTAGGTATTCACATACAGAAGTGGGGGTCATACTTTATTCATTCCCAACAGCAAGGATATGACCTGTGATAAACCTGTGGCTGATGGTAGGGTGAGCTGGATGCATGTGTGATATGGAAGCTACTTGCAGCTGACTCACAGATATACCAGGGTCATTCCCCTTATGCTGCCTTGTGCAGGGACATAGGCAGTCTCTCATTACTTCATAACTGTGCCTTTTGTGGTCTGCCAGTGATTGGCCAGACTATATCAGTATTCCATAATTCACGGACAACTAATGTGCTGCTAACCTGTATGTGCAATTCCAAAGTTGTGTGCAGTTGACAGTTACATTATATGCACTCTGTCTAGGGTACTTCCATGTGTGTACTGTGTGTATGTATGGGCCCACATTCATGGCATGTCCATCTTTCAGACGGTGACAGATATTGACATCTGGACAGTAAGTATGGGTGACTTCTGACATGGGTATTGCTGAGAAGCATTGTGGTTGGCACTGCAGTTGTCGGAACATGGTCCTGTCAACCACAGTACTGCCCATAGGTGACTGACACACAACCCTCCATGCCTACATGCTGACCACTTCCAGACAATATTGAACACACAATGACCTAAGACACAGACCCCTGCATATTGTACACATGTGACAAGCTATCCTGTAGATTGGGCCAGCTCGGGCAATCTGTGCTCCAATGATATTACTCATCACACTTACATGTTACTGCATTTCTACATAGGATTGTGGGGGGGGGGGGCACCTGACAACTTTAAACATTTGCTATGACTGTACTGGTATTTCAGGTACTCTGATGGCTTCCATTTCATATTGTATTCTGACCTATCATGCAGACTGGAGGCATATCAGTAGAGTACAGATCTTATTTTTTGTTGACCTACATATCAGTTTCAGACTTCTTACCCTTCAGAACTAACACACAACTGCCAGACCTGTTGTAGTCTGTCTGTGTAGATCTGGAGGGGGGCTGTTCACCATTGCCATCATTTGGAGGCCTTAGCCCAGCCTTTCTTTATGGTCATCTACACCTGTCCTGCTTGCTGAAACTGGTAATATGTGAGCCTCACTGACATGCATGTGTGTGTCCTATGGACACCCACAGTTATTTGAGCCACCACATGTACTGCCATGAGATTTGTCACTTTGTCTAGTACTGCCTAGTATGTTGACACCAGTATTTGTTATGGATTTCATGCTGCCCATATAGGTGTCCACTATATGCTGCCATCCCATTCAGCCACCTAATTCCCTTGCATGCTCACATCCATACCATAGATACAACTATCAAAACATACTACTCCATTCAGTAATTGGGAGGAAGAGTGACTTACCTTGTGGCTGGGCCAGTATTGAAGACAGTGCTGGAGGGCTGACTATGTCGGATACACATAGTACACTCCCTATACATGGTAAACCACAGGTAGTGTCATGTTTGGCATCCTTTTTGCTGTATGTGCGAGTCAGAGAGAGGTGTCATTCCCTGGGTCCCAACCATGTCAGTGTATGTGCTATGTGTTTCCTCTTTACCAAGGCCTGGGCATAGTGGGCATGCCTCCTTCTGCCTACGTGGGCAGGCTCAGGTGGTTCCTCCTCAGAGTCACTATGTGCTTGTGATGGCCTTGGCAATTATGGGGGGTTGTGTGGCCTTGCCCCGTGCTGTTCCTGCTGCAGCTGTTTCCACAGGATCATATTGTTTAGCATGGCACATACTATGAACATTTGTGTACATGTAGCTGGAGAGTACTGCAAGGCTCCACCAGATATGTCCAGGCAGTGGAACCATAACTTGAGAATCCCAAACACATGCTCTATAATGATCCTGGTTTGTGTGTGTGTGTGCCTCATTATAGAGTTCTTGTTCATGTGTGTGTGCATTTTTGAGGGGTGTCATTAGCCACGGCTCCAGTGTGTAGCCAGCATCCCCCACTAGGTGGCCATATGGGATGTCCCCACTGGCAAATGGCTGGTACAGCTGTGTCATATGCCAGATGTGTGAGTCATGATAGCTTCTAGGGCTGCCAGTACACACATTCAAGATAATGCCCTGGGCATCGCACATGACCTGCAGTTGATGGAGGGGAAGCCCTTGGGGTTTATGTAGACCCTAACCCGCTCGCCGCATGGTACTTTGATGTGTATGTGCGTGCAGTGTATAGCACCCACTACCTCAGGATATTCTGCTATTTGGTGGAAGAGATGCATATTGCAGGTCAACACCTCACAGGGGCTGAGGAAATATATGTGCTCATTGGCATATGTTGACATGGCATCCAGGAACTGGTGGGGTACCCTGGATGCTGATGCCTGTGAGAGCCCCATGATATCCCCAGTTGCCCTTTGGAAGGTACCTGTGGCTAGTATTCTAAAGCCTACACATACCTGGGTATCCACTGGGATGGGTTCCCTTCTGTTGGTTCTGTGTGTGAGGCGTGGCCGGCACAGCTCAACAATTTGCTGTAAAATTTCCCTGTCCACCCTATAGTGCTCCACTATCTCCAGCTCATGTAGCCCCTGGTAGGTTACCCTGGGTCTGTACACTTATCTCCTCCTCCTCACTGTGGGATGGTCATCAGCATTCACATCCTCACCACCCTCAGCCTATTGCACATATTGATGTATGAGAGCAACAGCAGCTCCTAACATTTTGTTAGTTTTGTCAAGTAAAATTTCCCTGTCTTTGTACACCGGTGGTGTAGGGTTTGTGAGAAAAAACAGATTGAAAGGTGTTTGCATAGTTTATAGTAGTGTGCTGGGCTGCTGCCTGTGTAATTGGTTGATTCTGATACATTTCACCTGCCAGCTATGCTAGTTCTCCTTGATTGCCTTCCTACTGCTCTGTTCCCTTCCCAGTGCCTTCCCATTTAAGCTCCAAGGCATGCTGCACATACCCAGTGCTCAGATGTGAACAGTGCTATTTCCTTTTTTTTTTTTTTTTTTTTTGTTTAAAACCCAGTGCGCTGTGCAGACAACCGTTTAAGCAGGGAAAACAGTGGTCAACAATGTGAGACACACCCCCTTCCTTAGCTTTTCTTAGCTAAGGGCAAACACGGGCCACAGAGCTCCAATAAGCTTACATCATGCATGACACACCTCCTTATGAGGTCATCCAGCTCTTATACTTATACAATGGTGTTGCTGCACCTACACGGTTGGGTGCAAACTAACACTGAGAGGAAATCTGTGATTCTGTATCAGTCTCCTCATTTACATAAACCAGAATGCTAATTCATAGTTATCACACTCACACTGAGCCTTCCCCCTTAGCAACCACTATTCCCTGGTATTGTTGTCTTATGCATGCCATTGACTATTATGGCAAAATGCTGATTTTGGGTATAAAAGCTTATTTCCCCCTTTTTTCCCATTTGTGCACCGCTGCCCTACGCTTAAACAGCCGAGATTGGCCAAAAAAAAGTAAACTTGCTTTTTATAAAATTTCAACTATTTTTCATGTCAATGGCCACATATTTGGTCATTGGCATCCCTACTACATTACATATATGCTTTCTTTTGAGCTGTCATGCCTCCGTTTTGTAATTTGCAGAAATGTATTCGGTTAGTAACAGAATACATTTCTGCAGGTTACACTATTCTTGCACAAATGCCTGCCTGCTTCCTGATTTGCTAATTTACCTCATTTGCTTGGTTTTCACCAGCAAATGATGTAATTAGCATATAGCAGTGGTGTCTGTGCAGGAATAGTGTAGGAGCACTCGTGCACTTCCCGGGAGCTTGATCCTGGATCGCTGCTCGGCCATATTGCATGCTGAAGCCCTTGCACTATTCCTGAACTCTGTGCAGAGCTTGCTGAATCCAGGGGATGGTTTGATAATTGTTCTTTAACTAGATCAGTAATACTAATGAATGTTCCACTTCATGTAGCTGTAAAAGCCAAAGAGCAAAAAAGGTGTTGGGCTCTCTTGGCAGTTGCTAAAAAAAGTTATTACAAAAAACTGGAACTCGAACTAATTTCTTATGTTCAAAGAATTTTTTAAAATTTAACAGCAATACTATGTAAAACTAAAAAAGAAGTGATCAGAATAGTCTTTCAGCTTTTCCCAGTTAGGGATCACCACAGCAGATCACTGGTCCGCTAATGATTGGCAGTGGATTTTTACAGTGTCGAGTTGCCAGCCCGGCGCCCAACCTTCAAAGAAGGAACAGCCACAAACACACACACCTACCCGCATGTCTTTAACGTTCATTCAACCATGGGGAGGACATGCAGACTCTGCACAGAAGGTACTACAGCCAAGAATCAAACTGGAGAACTTCTTGCTGTGAGGCGACAACGCTAACCGCTGCACCAAAGAAGTGATCCGAATAAGATCTATAAATCATACTAAGACTTTTACTGGTTGGGATAGCCTTGAAATGTTGCTACTGAAATACCAAGACTATTAATGTGTTAATTGTATAAGATTACCTTGATGATTCAATGTATTCCTATCACTGTATAACTATATGTGATGTTGAATTTCTTCCTTTATGTGTATATATTATAAACATGTTAAATTAATAAAAATTTTCTTAAAAAAATTCTGGCAAGCTGCTATTAAAGATTTTCATTTTTTTTTGAAGAATGCTTTCCAACAGTTCTATGTCATAACATCGAACAATCTCTTCAATGAACTGCTATTCATCCAGACAACTTAATTGAAAACTGAATTCAGTGAACATTTACATTGCCCAATGTCACCATATCAAATTACATTAGTTGGCCATCACAGACAGTATCTTAACCCAGAGAATAAGTAAAGTAAACACAAAGGAAAACATATCACTCTCTTAGCAGCTGACCAACTAATGTAATTCAATAAGGTGACATTCAACAATGTAAACATTCACTGAATGCAGTTTTCATTGATGTTGTCTCAATGAATAGCAGTTCACTGAAGAGGTTGTTTGATGATGTGACATAGACCCCTTTCAAACATATGGCTAGGAATTTGGATGTTGATTTGGTAGCTGCATTGCATAAGCTTAGAAGGCAAAAGAAAGCCATAATAGCACTAGCTGATAACAATGGAGTGGTGGCCTTATTGGATAACATTTTATACAAGGGTGAAGTACAAAACAATCTACTGATACATTGTTCTATACTAGGTTTCCTTGTAATCTGGCTAAAGATTTTAAAAATCATTTGGAGTATATTTTGAATTTTTTGAATGCAACATGAAAATATGTCACTAGTATTCAAATAAGACCCTAAACCACATTGTTTTATGTTTTACCTTTTACCTATGTTACTAAGCTTCTTTTTAATGCAACTTATGCACGTAAGCCAACATATGTGAATCTTTTTGCTATAACTGCTATTATATCAATATTGTTTAAAATTGTACTTGTTTAAAAATGTGCTACTGGAGCTTTTCTTCTCGGGTCTCCACTGAAAATGGGCCACAAGCCCAGTTGGACAAACCTGCTTAACAAATGTCAATAAATAAATAAATAAATATTTAAGGTATACTAGACTAGTCAATGTCCCCTTAGCAGGGCATTTTTTTTTTCTGTAAGAGGTTTATTAATTGAATCCTTTCAGAATATTTATGTATATGTTTTAAGCCACTAGTGAAACATGTACAGGCATTTTTGAAAAATCCCACTGAGTTTTTATAACTCATTTTACAGATCCATGTAAAGTGGCAATAGCACTTATATACTTTGTATGTGAAGTCATTATATCCTTCTGTTCTTTAAGACAGTGCCTGAAAGCCTTACAATACTTTCTTAATCTCTCTGAGTTATACCTTTCTGAGTGTAATGATTTTTTTGCTTGAATTAACTGAATTAGTTTTGACAAAAAATGTATTCATTTTTAAGGGAGCTTGCTATTTATAGATGAGAAAAATGAGATTTAGAAAGTAGGGAATTATGGTGGCAGGTTCATTTAGATTCCAATACCAAACCTGGAATGAATGATTTCCTAACCATAACACCCTTACTTAAAATAAGAGCTAATAAGCTCTAGTATAATTTTTGTAATTGTTTTGTAATTTTCACAAAGGACACTAGAGGGCACCAATTCATTACACACACCAGTCCCTTAGTATATATATATATATATATATATATATATATATAAAAAATGAAATGTTAAAGTTTTCTTAAAGAAGTTTTTAAAGAAGTTTTTAGAATTATTTATTTATTTGTTTATCTATTTAATTATTTATTTAAATAAATATTTATTCATATTTATAAGTATGTACATTGTTTACATTTAGAGATGAAAATTGTGAAAGTTTTTAAATGAGAGCAAACAATTTATGTATTTGAAGTAGTCACGTACATTTCCCAGATAGGCATAAATATTTATGAGCTTTTGTATTTTGATAGGTTGGTTTGAATCAACTAAGAAATGTCTATGGTTAGTTTATATAGGTAAATTGATTTCATTCACTATTTAAAGACTGTAATTAATTTATGAGAATTGTCTGATGAAGTCCTATGCACAAGGACGAAAACGCATACTGATTTGTTGTTATAAGAGCGTTATGACAGTGTTTTGTGAGTGTGAAGTTTGTGGAATAAACTGTTTGGACCGAGTATCAACGTTTTCTAGCACTTGGTGACTGATTTATTGGTATTTGGAAGTGCTGGTTCCTGTTTTTTGATTTATAGATGAGAGCTACTGCTATGGGGGCTGATTTTGCCCCATATACATTTTTGATGTCTTTATGGGTTTTCTTCAATATTTGTGCATTTATGATGTCTCTAAAAATAAATTAGGTATCATTGGATAACTGGATGCATTTTTGGATGATGTATATATTGGTAGTCTGGATGGCGGTTATGCTAATTTACAAGATTTTTCTAAATATTTAAATAATAATGAATCTGATACTCATTTTACTGTTAAGGCTGCATAGTTCACTGTTGAATAATAGGATTGTACAGTCACAAAAACAGATGGCAGCTTCCTCTCTACAACCTATAGAAAACCTTTTTCTATAGATAATTATTCATGTTATGATAGGTGCCATCCAAAGCATATAATATGGCACACACACAAACGTCAGATAATTAGAGCTAGACATACTCATCAAACTTCACAGTACAAGAAATCTGGACAAAGCCTGATATAAGGGGAAGGGGGCAAAAAAATAGAGACATGTTTTTAAATATTCCTGTTATAAACTTAGAAAATTGCTAGAATAACAAGATTTGTGTTAGCATGTGCTTGCTGAAGGATATGAAGTCTGAAACTCAAACGTCTGTCATCAATGAGTAACTTCAATCATGAGTAATTTGCAAGTAAAACACAAACTGTATGACCAATTGACAAAAATATAAGGCCAAAAATCTGGGCATTCTGCCCAAATGTGTACAGTTGAGAATTATAGGTCAAGGTATAAGTGTACTATAGGGAATAAATATTCTAACATCTCTAAGGACTCAATAAGTAGATTTCAACATATCAACACAGGAGTTATCTGTTTGATAATGTAAAACATCCTATCAGTGTGGTTTCAGTTTTACCTTGTTCAGTTTATTACAATTTGGTGAGAAAGAGAGAGAGACAGAGAGAGAGAGAGAGAGAGAGAGACAGTTGCATGGTGAGCAAAAGATTAGATTTGTTACTATATATAGTAGAAACAACAATAAAATGAAACCCATTCTAAATAATTATTGCCCCACACTTTTAAATAATGTTTATTATGGCTCCATTTTGCATACAGATTGTAATTTAGTAGCAAAAGGGGCAGACATTGTTCTTTCTTTAAAAATGGATTGCGGTGTAGGAGGGACGTGAAAGGTTTTACTCCCAGAAGACATTGCAAAAGTCTGCACATATGCTTTATTTACCAATAACTTTATAGGTTCATGGATTAGGACTAGACTAATGACCGAGGAGGCCTTTCTAACCAAGTTTTCCAGAAAGAATAATGATGTCCTCTATCCAAGTAGGACATTGAGGTCCAGGTATTTATAAGCTACCACAGGGACATGGGTGCCAGGCCAGGTTTATACGTCCTATTCCCCATCCACTTGTCTAGGTTGTGCTTAAACTGGGTAATACATGAACTCAGCTTCACATGTCTGTTGCATAGGAGGGTCAGTCTCTGGGACATATATATGACTGTCCAGTATATTCTGTTTAAGTCACAGGCAAAATTCAGGTCCTTAGACCTTGTATTTTTGGTACTGTTTGACTTATAAATATGCAGGTGATTCATAAATGTCAGGTTTGTGGATGCCTTATAAGCCAGGCACAGATCACCCCTCAGCAATCTCTAGGAGACTGAATAGAGGGAAAGGGCTTTAAGGTGCTCTGCAAAAGGTAGATTTGTTATGCTTTGCATTCTTTTTGTAAGGAATCACTGAGGTCACTCTAGTTTACTCATATGCCTGGTCAGGAGGTACATACCGAAGGGAGCATTGTACTCTAGGAGTGGTCTGCTAAGGGCAGAGTACAGATGGATAATGACCTCTTTGGACCAGCCCTAACATATAAGTTGTGCAACATAAAAGGATTTCATCATCACTGTGGTCACATGGTGGTCGAAGGTAAGGGTACTGTCTACATGAGTACCCAGATCCCTGACCATTTGGTCAACTCTTGGAGCATATTATCAACATGGTAATTAGCCAAGATGGTTGACTTCCCAAAGAGTACAGTTATACATTTCTTAGCATTGAGTTTAAGACCATTGCTTTAGCACCGTTTTTAAGCCAGAGATAGTCAGAGATAGGTTTTCTTGAAGAATGCTAGTGTCTGCAGGTGAGTCGATATAATCCCCAGCTTACAATCATCTACAAACTTAGTCAGCCATAACCCTTTAGCATTTGCTTCCATTTCAGAGAAATAGATTCCAAAAAGAAGCAGGCCCAGTACTGAGCCCTGGGGAATCCACTAGTGACTAGTTTCATGGTGAAGCTGGCCTCATCTATTTTGACCTCTTGGGTCCTATCAGTGTATCAGTTGGATATCCAGCCAGTGATAAAAATGATACCTACATTACTTAGCTTGTCTATAATTCCTGACTGGGGTACTGTATTTAAAATCTTGGCCAGGTCAAGGTAAGCTATGTGCACAGTCTTACCTTCATCCAATGCTTTGTTTACCCTCTCAAAAAAGTAAAAAAGATTTAATAGGCATGACCTGTGATGGGTCCAGTGTTTGCATGTTACTTATGTCCCCATTTATCATACCCATGATGATTCTTTCCATGGCCTTACATATGCGGCTCATCAGATGTATGGACTTGTACTTACCTGGATCAGTGGTTAGACCTCCTTTGTGCAGAGGAATGACTGTAGCCATTTTCTATTTCTTGGGCACAAAACCTGAATGTAGGCTCCAGTTGAAAAGTGATTCAAGTAGACCAGAGAGGTCATGTTTCATGCTATTTATTAAGCATCCTGGGGTGTTGTCAGGGCCCATCAATGCAGTGTTTTGGGCCTTGGAAAGTGCATTGATGATCTGTTCCCTAGTAATGGTTAGAAGGATTGTGGGATCCTGTATTTCCTTTGAATTGTAGCTGGGGAGTGGGGGAAAAAAATTGAGCTGAACCTGTCAGCCAAAAGGTTGCCAATGGCCTCCAGTTCAGTGTAGGTGATGCCATTTACAATACGTTCTGTGCATTGTTGTGTATTTCCCCTGAGGTTATGGACATAGCTGTAGAAAGTTTTGTGGTTGCTCTTTGCCTGAGAAGCTATTTTTTCTTCAAATGTAGCCTTTGAAGTATTAATTTACCCTCTTAGCTGACTGTTTAGATTGGGCAGGGGCCTTTTAATATGTATGGCTTTGTTCCACCTACACTTCACAAAGATTTTTTTCTTTGTATAACCAATTGATATTATGATTCCACCAGGGTGGCTCATCTTATGAGTTTGTCTTATTCTTAATACAAGTGGGTACAGCATGTTCTACACAGCTATCAATATGGCTGTACAGAGATTTTGTAAATAGCTCAGCATATACTATGGTGTTTACTGGGTTTGTGGATGCTTGGAATTTAGCCAAGGTGTCACTTAGTAAAGAGAGGTTAGCCCTGGAATAGTTTCTAAATGTTTTTAGTTTCACTGGATCCCTGGATTTAATTTTTATTTCAAGTGGATGGCACAGTGGTGCAGCAGTTGTATTGCCACCTCACAGCAAGAAGTTCTCCAGTTCGATTTTTGGTTGGGGTCCCTTCTGTGTGGAGTCTGCATGTCCTCCCTGCATTCATGTGTGTTTCCTCCAGGTGCTCCATTTTCCTCCCATGTTACAAAGACATGTGTCTGGAGAATTTTTACCCTGGCCTCCTCTGAAAATTGGCTTCATTCCAAGTCGGACTTTCCCCAGTAAACAAATGTCAAATAAATAAAAATAAATAATACTGCCTTATGGTCAGATCTGATGAGCAAAGACATTACACTGGGTGAGGAGCATCACCCCCCCCCCATGTTTGTGAGTACAAGTTCAAGGATGTATGCACCCCTGGTAGGAGAATGAACCAATGAAATAAAGGCACAATAAGAATTATAACATCGATACCCATCTCAACCAGACTGGTCACAGAGAGAGTCAGAAAGTGCATATCCATGACTACTGATTTACTGGGGAGGAGCAAGGGAAATTTAAGTACTGAATAGATCAATAACACAAGGATCTTGATGAGCAACACTCGGCTTTGCCCAACTAGATGCACTAGTATTTTAAAAAATCTGTTTAGACAGTAAGGGTATTTTAAGGAAAACTTACATTGTGAGAGATTGGTGTCTACACAGATTACAAGAGGGAATTATGCTGTGAGATACTGGCAACTCTACAGATCACTGCTAAGCTCTGCTGTGCAGAAAGCAGTGGTTCTAACTAAATGCTGTAAAAAAGGTCAAAAGTACAGATATTCAACATAGAAACACTTTTCTCAATTAGTGTGGCTGCCAAAAATTGCCAAATGCTCCAGACACAGAAATTCAGATTTTTTAATAAGCTAGCCTTCTTGCCAATCAAATAAAGGCACAATAAGAATTATAACATTAATTCCCAGCTTATAAGGGTATGGGCTATCCTCTGCTACCACAACAGTGTAGACCATAAATCTTCTTAATGTAAAATAACTGATTTGGACCCCAAGTGATTAAACCAGAAGAAAGACACTTTTAGAATAACAGACACAGTTAGCCTTCAACCAGCAATTCCCAGCTCAGAAGGACATAGGCTATTCTTTGCTGTCCCAACAGTAGAGAGCACAAACCTTCCTAATGTAAAATAACTGTTTGGAAACCAAGTATTTAAACCAGAACAAAGACACTTACAATAACAGGCACAATAAGCCTTCACCAGCAATTCCCAGCTCAGAAGGATGGAGGATATCTTCTCCTCCCACAAGAGTATATACCACAAATCTTCTTAATGTAAAATAACTGGCTTGGAGTCCAAACGCTGAAATTAGAACAAGACATGTTTAGAATAACAGGCATGATAAGCCTTCAACCAACAATTCCCCAGAATGGCATAAGCTATCCTCATCTGCCACAGAAGTGTAGACCACAAACCTTTCTATTATAAAATAACTGGTTTGGAGCCAAAGTGCTTAAACCAGAACAAAGACACTTAGAATAACAGTTACAATGTAATCAGACTAGTAACAAGCAGTAATAAATGCAGTAGATTAAATGCAACTGAACAATTTAAGAACGTACAACAAAAAGTAAAAAGTATGAAGAAGCCCAAATACAGTAAAAGCAGCTGAATAAAGTGCATTTCTTTCAAGTGTGATGGTAGAAAATAGAAAATAATTCAAGTTTAAGAGACTAAGGAGAGGGACTTCTTAGCTGATCTATCAGTGCTCAGTAGAATGAGCTGATGAGATGAAAATGAAAAGAGTGTCCAAAATCAAATTTATAGTAGGGGCGGGCAACACAAAAGCCACCAAGTTTAAAAGCACAACACTATCAGGGTGGGTGGATGGGAAAAATTAATAGTCAGGCAGAGAACAGCAAGTCAAGCAAGCACTACACCTAAATAAAGATGCCACTAAATATTTGTAGTTAAATGAGGAATTCTATTTCTCAGCTCCTCCCATTAATTAGCTGAATGTTATTCACTATCTGCATAAGGATTCTTTTCTAACTGACCCTAGCCAGGACCTTTAAAATTCCAAAAAGAACAAAAACAATTTAAAACAAAAGAAAATGCAATATATTGCTAATGTGAATAAGTGTTTTGATATTAGGTATTTGATTAGATGTGACACTACAAGCATTATTTATTTAGTACAATACCAATGTGGAGCTTTTTATGTGGACCTGACAAAAGAAATTTTCAGACAAAATCTGTGAACATTTGAGTGCTTTTAAGTGTAAAACAGAAGGGGATGCTCTTTTTAAACATATCAAACAGCATTCCTCTATAAGAGAAATACTTGATCAAAAAGGGAAAAGCTGGATTACTTTATTTGTTCAATCCTGGACTGAATGATTTACTATAAATATATTGATGTGATTAATATTTATTACCAACTTGAACATGGAAGAGATGTTATTGGTTAATGTCAGCATATGACTGGAACAAGGGAACACTTAAGTAATGTGTGTTTTCTTTGGAGTTTATACTGAGGAGGCTTGATATTTCTGAGTAAAAGCAGTTATTCTTACTCTCCATGTGGAAGCTCTTGTAATTCAATTATTGAAGCTGCTTGTTGCTGGTTTCTTAGCTTTGTTTTCACTATTCTGAACAAAACAATTAAAGTATTGCATAAACTGAGAGCTCCTCAGGGGCTGCATTAATATAATTTTATCAGCACTCAGGAAATTTTCATTTGACAAAACAAAACATTGCTATGGAAGAAACTGCTTAAGTAATAAACAGTTTTTATGTGTCTGCCAGTATGACGCATTAACCTATTAATGAAACAGCTACTTTTGAAGTGACAATCTACAAGGAGTCAGAATGAAGTACTATGAGGAAGTTTGACTTGACAGGTCTTAAATATGTCTCACAATGGAAAGCTATGTAACTCAGAAACAACTGTTTGGGAAAACATAGATAAAGTTAAGTTTTCTTACCAGTTTATGCCCTATTGAGAGAGAGAGACAGACAGACCTGCAGTTTTTCTAATAGGTTCATAGGCTCATAGGTGTTTACTAGGCTAATGACCATAAGGGCCTTTTTAAGCCTAGCCATGCATCCCAAATCTCTGACAAGTTCTGATACCCTTGATAACTGTAAGCATGGGCCTGGGAGATGAACCATTTACAGGGTACCTGTTTGCATTAGAGACATAGGTGCCAAACCAGGGATGAATTTCCAGTTTCCCATTAAATTCTTCAAGTTGCACTTGAATTGAGTTAGGGAAGAACTCTGCTTCACAAGGATGGGGAGCCTGTTCCATAGACGGGGTAGTCTCTGGGATACATACCTATCTCTCCAGCAGGTCCTATTTATATCACAGGCAAGGTTTAAGTCTTTAGAATGGGTAATTCTGCTACTGTTTGTTTTGTGGACATGCAGGAGGTCCATCAGAGTGGAGTCTGACAATGCCCTGTATGCCAGGCATAGATCTCTGCTCAAAAGCCTGTATGAGACAGAATACATGGATAGGGCCTTGAGGCGGTCTGCATAGGACATATTACTTATACCCTGTATTCTTTTAATGATGAACCTCTGTGGATGTTCCAGTTGTTGGATATGCCTGGCTAGGTACATACCAAAGGGTGCATTGTACTCAACGATAGGTCTGATGAATGACGAATACAGTGGAATAATGACTTCTTTGGACTTAAATGCCATACCTTTGTTTATAAGTTGCACAGCATAGAATGATTTCCTCACCAGTGTAGACACATGATGATCAAAGGCTAGATTACTATCTAAGTGTGTCCCTACGTCCCTGACTACTGGGTCAAGTCTTAGGGGTGTGTTGTCAATGTGATAGTTACCAGGGATGGATGACTTCCCAAAGGATACTATTATGCACTTCTTAGCATTTAGTTTTAGTCCATGGCTGTGACACCAGTTATTTGTCTGTGTCAGTCCCTCCTGGAGAACATTTGTGTCAGTGTGAGATTCAGTGACAGCTCCTAATTTGCAATCATCTGCAAATTTAGTCAGCCAGAGGCCACTGACATTGGCTTTGACTTCTGAAAAGTAAATGCCAAAAAGGAGCGGTACAAAGACTGATCCCTGGAGGACTCCACTTGTAACTGGCCTCTTTGTAGAGGTGGACTCCCTGATTCTAACTTCCTGGGTCCTGTCTGTCAGCCAGATGGCTATCCACTGGGTGATATATGGGTTTGTACCTAACCTCTTGAGTTTGTCAACAATGCCCAAGTGGGGTATTGTGTCAAATGCCTTAGCCAGGTCAAGGTAGGCAGTGTGAACAATTTTGCCTTCATCCAATGCTTTGGTGACCTTCTCAAAGAAGTCCACCAGGTTGAGTAGGCATGATCTGCCCTTAACGAAATCAAACTGGGTTGGATACAGTGCCTGGAGGTTTACTATATATCTGTTGATCATCTCCATGATAATTCTTTTCATGGCTTTACATATAAGACCAGTGAGACTTATGGGCCTGTAGTTTCCAGGGTTTGTAGATGGACTACCTTTGTGCAGAGGGATGACTGTTACCTTTCTCCATTCATGAGGTATGAAGCCTGTTTAGAGGCTACAGTTAAATAGTAATTCCAGAGGCCCTGATAGGTCATGGTTCATGCTTAGAAGGCATTCTGGGATATTGTCCGGACCCATTGATATAGTATTCTTGGTCTTAGAGAGAGTATTAAGGACCTGTTCCCTGGTGATAATAGGCGGAGTTATATTTGATGATATTTCCTGAGGGAATGTTGAGGGGGAGAGAGGAGTAAAGTTGGAGCTGAATTTACCAGCCAGAAGGTGAGTTAGAAATAAGGTTAGCATTTCCTACAATGAGGTACAGCTAGAACTATTTAAGAAGTATATGTTCTACAGCCAACTTTTTTCAGATACTTTTATTTCACTCTCTGGCATAGATAAGCAACAGAAACTGGACGTCTTATTTTCTTTCCATATAATATAGTAAAATATAATAGTATAATAACATAATTAAAAAAAAAAACAGGATTTGTCAATACCTTTTACCTACAGTCCACAACAGATTCCATAATCCCATTTGCTTCTTATAGTCTATTGATATATTGTGTTCACATAAGTAATTTTACAATACCACTCAGTTTTGGCAAGGTTCAGTATGTTGCAGTTTTTGTCATGTGAAAAACTGGTTTCATAAAATGACTTTAGCTCTAACTCATGTTTTCTTACAAGAGAGATTACAGATCCATTCCTGACATGTTGCTGAACTTTGCATGATCATAACTGCCCACCAGATTCAGGACCAACCTTAGGTGAATTCTTGCCCTAGCTTTCAACCACCATGCACATTACTCAGTCCCCCTGCCCTCCCCACCCCAGTCCCAGCCTACTCACACCATACAGATTTATTTTTCATTCCTTTTCTCACAGTTTAGCTTACTCTCCAACTTTATTACTCTATGCATGCATTCACTCATTCCTAATTGAGAAAGACTGCCTCTGATAACTGTGGCAGAAATTGTGTAATAATCCAGGGGTCTATGGGGATGTCATGAGTGTTCTATACCCTCTAAGGTGCATTTTAGAAAGTTTTTTTTTGTATACAACCAACTTATCCAATGGTGGCCTGAATAAAAAATCCTGATTAAGGAAAGAAATTTAGTCTTAATCTTGTTCAGCTTTGCTTTTTTTTTCCTGCATCCTTTTAATATACTCTGACTGATAAGGACTGCACTCTAATAGCTGTGGAAGAAAAAACTGAATTAAGATGCTGATCTGGGAGCTGCTAGGCCCGCAAAATCCATGAGGGTTCTAGATGCTGTGAGGTACATTTCAATGAACTGAACACTAGTCCTGATTTCAACATACTATAATTGACCAAGACTATACTGAAATAACTATGGAGGAAATAACTAAATTAAATTGGGAGTTATAGGGTTATAAATGATTGGAGGTACATTTAAGAGTCTTTATCCAACCCTTTGAGCCAATGGTGGCCTCAAAAAAAAAAAAAAAAAAAAGAAAGTCAGTCTTATTTTTAAGGAATATATACGTTGTATACAAGGCTTAATGCTCAAAGCTGACAAAATATCAGTTTGCAATAAATTGAGAAGACACATTTTTTTGTAGATAAATAATACATATCTGGGAAAAGATAGATTGGGATAAACATTAAGGCACAAAAGACCCCAGTCATATACTTCAAGTTACTGAGGTTATACATTTATACAACAAAACTTCTCAACCATACCCCAAAAAGATGAAAAGACAGCCGCTATCTGTGTATCTCTCTGATTTTAGAATGGGACGAAACTGAAAAAAATGAAACATAATATATTTCAACCTGTTGCTATCAGACATACATAAAAACATGCCTACTTACTCTCTACCACATGATAGGTACCTATATACACATCTGTTGTTTGATTTAGAGGAAAGTGAAAAATTAATGACCACTGTAATGTTTCCAACCTAGTACTCCAGGACAGTGCACTGCTATAGTAACCTGCTCTACACCATTGAAGTTATTGAGGAAAGAAAAAGAAATAATGAACACACTGACTCCAGCCCAACACAAGCTATATCGACTTGTGCACACCCCTGATGTTTGCAAAGAAAAATAGAAAAACAATGACATCTTCCCCATCCCCGAACACAAGCTACAATTGCCTTCTATGCACACCTCTGAGCAAGACCAGTGATAGAGTAGATGGAGGTCCAGGGCAGAGGCTATTAGTAAGCCTGTGTAAAAATCCATGTATATATAGCCTTCTGTTGTGGGGGTCCCCAAGCCCCAGAAGTTTTAAAGGTCTGTATATTCTGTGATGTAGTTTATGCAATAGTTTTTAAAAGATGACTGTTTTGGCTGAGCTAAATATAAGTTACTTTCATCTAGGAAAACAATCGGAGCCTCTGCTGATAAAAATCAACAACTCAGAACCAAAATCAGATGGTAGAGAGACCGCAACCACAGTAATTTTATTAACGCCAATAAAAACCGATACAACGTTTTCGTCAGTATAATTCCCAGACTTCATCAGATATAAAATTCATTGCACAAACAGGATATTTATAGTATTTAATTGCATCAATTAAGAACCTTCTAATTAATTTTTAAAGGCAAGCATTCTTAAAATACCTAATATCAAAATAAATATTGTTTAAAAAAAGAACTTAATGTTTAAAAATATTTGATAAATATGTATATGAATTAAATACTCATCCATCATATATTAATTAAAAAATTATACAAATATAAAATTTTTTTTTAAAAAAAAAATGTTACAACCATTTAATATAACAGTTGATTATGTATACATTAAATTTGCAATTTAGCAGCTTTCACCCTTAATAACAGTGCAATGGATATATGGTCATTCATACCAGGTGGTCTATTGGCTTCCAGCAAAACCTGCCAGTAAGTTTCCCGGTATTCTAATCTGGTCTCCCATGGACCCTGTCTGTTGTCCCTTTACTGTGTCTTGAGTACAAAAAATACAAATTTGGCTTGTTGGCATGTCAGGGTGTGTCGATATAAAGCGTTACTGGGATTGTGTTTTTGTATTTCATATAGATGTTCATAAATCCTATGCTTCAAGTGTCTTTCCGTTTTTCCTACATAAAACCCCTGAAAAACCTGGCACATACTTAGATATATTAGCCCTTGACTATTGCAATTTGAATAGTTAGATGCAGTAATCCATCTGTTTCTAGCTGGAATATAAATTTTATCTGTATGTGCTATATATTTACATTGTACACAAGCCCCACATCTGTATGTGCCTCTGCATTGATTGTAAAATGCCTTAATCCCTATTTCTTGCTCCAGTATACTTTTAATATTTTTCCCTTTACGAAAAACTGTTCTCATGGTTTTCCCTTTTAGATTTGTAAGGTCTGTAATATCAAAAACATATCACCATTCCTCTTCTACTATTCATTTAATAACACCAGAATTAACACTGTAGTCAGTGACAAATACTGTTTTGTAACCTTCATTTAGGTCTTCTTCACTAACACCAGAAGATTTTGGCACATTACCTGTGCCAAGGATATGCATATATACAGTTTCCCTGCCATCATTGACTTCTTTACTAATGTTTTCAATAAACTCTAGAGGGTATTCCCTCTCCAGGAACAACTTAGTTAATATTGAACATTCCTGTGCATAGTCAAGGTTGTCAGATGTCATGCGTGATGCTCTGACAAACTGTCCCTTGACTATGCCCTTCTTTTGATGTCTTGGATGAGAACTAGTAAACCTGATGTAACTGTTAGAGAAAGTAGGTTTCCTGTATATACTAGATTGGAAACCCTCGTCTTCTAATCTCAAGGTCACATCCAGGTAATTAACCTTTCCCTTAGAAACTTGGTACGTAAAATTCAAAACATCCGTACTGGAGTTTAAATATTTAATAAAATCCTCCAGCAAACTGGTCATACCTGTCCAAAAAATACAAATGTCATCCAAAAATTGTGAATAAAAAGTCCAATGTTTACTATATACACTGTTAAATACATATTTACTTTCCCAAACAGATAGGACTATGCCCCTATAGCAACACCAGAGATTTGTTTAAAATATTCCCCTGAAAAATACAAGAAATTGTTATTTAAAACCAGTTCTGCCAATTCCATCACCAAAAAAAATATCATTTTCACATGCCCCTAGATTTTCTCTCAGGGCTTCCTCTAGCCAAATTAGGCCCTTGTCATGTGGAATCACAGAAAAAAGATCCACAACATCTATGGTGAGGCACGTTGAATCAGGGGACTATAATTCAGGGGTAATTTTACCCAAAAATTCCCAAGAATCTTTGAGTAAATGGTGTTCTTTACCCCATATATGCTTGAGTTTCCAGTCCAAGAATTTAGATAAAGGAGATATCTTGGAACCCTGTGCAGCTACTATAGGCCTAAGTGGGGGATCCTGGACATCTTTGTGTACTTTGGGTATCCCGAATATAGAGGGTACCCTGGGGGTTTTATTCTCAAGATACGAATAAATACTGAAATCAATAACTCCTTGGTCAAATAAATCTTTAATAGCCAAATCTATCTTTTTGTATGATATATTGATCTCATTGATAGAAACAGGACTATATCTAGATTCATTATGTAAAATACCATTCATTTTCCCTTCATACACTATTTTATCCATAAGAACTATGCCCCCACCCTTGTCTGGTTCCATAACTCGAATATTGGGATTGTGGCTGAGCTTAGTAAGTAAATCCAGTTCAGCTGTTTCAAGGTTGGGAACATAGGTATAGTGTCTGTTTACTTGTCTGATCTTCCTTTCAATTCTTGATTCCAAGTTTTTCAACTGTGGGTGTATAGGGGGAGGTTAAAATGCTAGGCTTGTGGGGTGCACTACTGTTGGTGTTGTAAGTTGTACTCCCAAAAAGATTCTCTAGATTTAATTTTCTAATAAAGATTTTTAAATCCATAATAGCCCTGGTGATTTCACTATTTCTTTGAGGTATGTACTTGAAACCCTTAGTAAATAAATTAAAATATGTTTCAGTAATGTGGAGATCACTGTAATTATAAATGTGGAAGCCATCTCGGCTTGTAATCACATAGTCATCCCCCTGCTGTTCGATAACCATAGGTGATCCAATGGTTACCATCTCTGATTCCTGTTTTTGTTGTAACCCCCCCGCCTGTGGGGGTAAGTTCCCTGGTGAAAATGGTTAGAACCTTGGTTGTTCCATTTGTTCCGAATCCGTTCTGAACCCCTAGGTAAAAGTTCATTTTCTGCCATTTGCTCATCCACCATTGGACCCCCCACCCTGTTGCTATTTCTTTCCTCAGAAAAGTTACCAGTATAAGACATATATTTTCCTCCCCCTTCCTGATTGTACTGAAATTGCATAGGGGGGGGTGCTGGATATTGCTGACCGGATTCATATTCTCTAATGTCACGGTGTAACTTTTTATGTTTTTTTTCAAATATTTCTTCAGATTTTTTTGTCTATATACACCCTAATGTCATGCTATTTTTTCTTTTCCTGTTCTGCAGTGAACATCAAATCATTGACTATGAAATTGTTGTATTTCTCAATGTCTTCATGGAGCTTACATATTTCTCTGTCATTGTTCTTAACTATGGCCTGTACTATTTCCAGGCCACAGTTGTCGAAAGCTCTCACAAGGTCTTTATGAAATTCACTGCCAGGACTGACATTATTAGGATACTTAAAAGTCCGTAGCCCTTTAGGTACTATATGTTTCTTAATGCACTCGTTTAAATACATGTTATCTAGGTGCAAACTTTTGTACCTGTACAATGCTGGTATGAATGACCATATATCCATTGCACCGTTATTAAGGTTGAAAGCTGCTAAACTGTAAATTTAATGTATATATAATCAACTGTTATATTAAATGGCTGTAACATTTAAAAAACATTTTTTTTTATATTTGTATATTTTTTTAATTAATATACGATGGATAAGTATTTAATTCATATACATGTTTATCAAATATTTTTAAACATTAAGTTCTTTTTTTAAACAATATTTATTTTAATATTAGGTATTTTAAGAATGTTTGCCTTTAAAAATTAATTAGAAGGTTCTTAATTGATGTAACTAAATACTATAAATATCCTGTTTGTGCAATGAATTTTATATCTGATGAAGTCGGGGAATTATACTGACGAAAACGTTGTATCAGTTTTTATTGACGTTAATAAAATTACTGTGGTTGCGGTCTCTCTACCATCTGATTTTGGTTCTGAGTTGTGTTACTTTCATCTAGACAACATCTACTATGCAGTTACAACCACTTCTGTGTACAGTTCAGACATCCAATTGCTATAAAAGAGGATGGACATGTAATGTAACACACACACACACACATACACACACACACATATATATATATATATATATATATATATATATATATATATATGTGTGTGTGTGTGTGTGTGTGTGTGTGTGTGTATGTATGTGTTTGTTTGTGTGGTGCTTATACTACAAGATGCTACTTGAAAGGTAAGTGCATTCCTCATATTTATTTATTTACTTTATTTATTTTTAGTTTTTAAATAAAGAAATGATGTGTTGTGCTTCTTTACTTAAAGAAAATTAATAAATATTGGAAAAGCACCCATCCAAGAGCTGTGAGAGCAGCACACTGGACTAAAGTCATGTTTTCCTATGTAGAAGGATGGTTATGACCACACTTCTCATTCTGTCACTAACACGTCTTAAATTGCTCTGTCCCCGTTCATGAAGACTTCCATTACTTGTCTCTAATCTGCAGTTAGGTCACTTTCTTTTCTGGGGAATGAAGCTTTACAGACTACATTTAAATGTCATTTACTCTCATTTTTTTACTGTTAAAATAAATACTTTTATATGTCTTACCGTCTAGTTCCATAAGCCTTAACTGCTATGATTCATTTTCAGAGGCCTGAGACTAAAAGGAATTTAAGTGACATGGACAGGGTTTCATGAAATGTTAGAAAAAGCTTATCATGCTCAAGCAATGGTTTCTATCTTTGCAGCCCAATGCCTTAAACTATGTTCTATGATCCTTACATTTGGTTTGCAGTCCTGAGGAAAAAGGCCATCTTCATGTTGGTGGGAACATGTATAGCTGTGATGTGTCTAGTGAGACTGGTCCTTCATTTTCTTCTTCCTTTCTCCCTACCCCAAGAACATGGTAGTTCAAAGCACCTTCCATTCTTCAACCTCTCCAGTTCGTATTGTGCTTTGTAACTTTGGTACTGAACTATTAATGTCAATCACTAGCATACTAATATACACTCAATGCCCCTTTCTCTCAGACAGCAGAATTACACATACAACACTCACTCCTTGCAGATATGCAGAGCAACCAGGGGTGAGCATCCACTAATGATTGCTGACAGCTGCTGACACAAGACGATGCCCAGTTTATTTTTTTTTTGTAATGGAATACTGATCATTAAAGAGTAATTCACAAGAAATACCTAGCACAAAGTATTCTGTCACACTAGGCTTAGTAGTCCATGGGCCTATTCAGCATCTGCTGGTCTTATAGGTTCATAGGTAGGTACTAGGCTATCTGCCTGAAGGCATTTATAAGCCTAGCCAGAATGTGTTGGCTTTCGCTGCCCCCTTAGATTAGTTCCCTGTGCCTTACTAAATAAAGGCTATAAATGCTGATAGGAAGCAGTTGTTCCTATTCTCCTGCCCATGTCAGTCAATCTGCTCACCCCACAAGCACTCATCTATATGTGCATATATGTTAAACAAAATACTTATTATATAAATAAAGCCTACTGAGGGGATTTTATAATTCATAGCATAGGAGTTTAATTATTCATGAAAACATAAAGCTTTCAGCACTGGTCATACTCATGCATGAGTTCTCAACCTACATAAAATAATAATGTACTTTCAAGTCATATCTTGTAGTATGAGCACCACACACACACACACACACACACACACACACACACACACACACACACACACACACACACACACGTAACAACAAATACAAAACCACTTCCAGCACCCTAGAGAAAATATTTGCTTTCTGATTTCATTTTATTTTATTTTCAGTAGAGACGGCAACTTAGTCAGGATCTGAATCAGTTTCAGCTACAAAAACCTTCTTCAGTGGATCTGAAACAAACACATTATTGATTTTAAGTATTTTGCATCATCTAATGTGCCAAACAAATTCAAAACACAAACCATATTGCAGAATATTATGAACAATGTTTGTCCCTTCTAGAATATAAACACATCCTAACCGATTTATTAAATCTAATTACTATAGATTGAATTAAAATTTAGTAAAGACAAATACCTTCCTATAATATTTCTGGGCTACAGAAGAGCTCCTGATACCATTGGTTGAAGCAATGTGCAAACTGTAAAATACTTGCTGTATTTATGTAGCTGGTGCTTAACGTCGCTCAGAGATTCAAAGTTAACTAACTACTCCTGCTTGTTAAATGACACTGTGAAATAATTCCACCAAATATTCAACTTTTTACATACATGTGTACATGTATATAATTATATACTGATACAAGTCCCTGACAGTATGCAAGCAATAAAATTAGTGTGGAAATAGTAACAACTCAGTAAAAAGTATGAGTCCTTTCTGAACAATTATTGGCTTTAAATATTATGCAACATCTAATATACCAAACAAATTCAAAACACAAACCATATTGCAAACCGTTATGATCATATAATTTAGTGAAAAGAAATACATCCTTATAACCTGTTGGGATCATTGGACTGGGAGGTTGGCATAATGTTAAGGTGTTTACCTTACAGACACAAGGTGCAGGGTTTGATTCTCATATGGATTAATTGGCTAGACTTAACATAGCCCACAAAGGCAGTTAGCCTAGTGCTAACCTATGAAGATAGTTCCTAAAACCACTGCTTAAACTTGACTTTAAATATATTGTGTGCTTTAGTGTACCAAACATTCGTAGGTTCATTGGCAATTACTGGGCAGCCTGCCTCTGAGGCTATTTTAAGCCTAGCCAATTTCCATTCCAAAGTTGAAAATTAAAATCTGCGCCTTGTGTTTATGAGATAAACACCTTAAACATTATATCAGCCTCCAAGCCCTTATAATATATAGACATCTGAAGTCTCATGACATGCTTCTTGTAATACATGATCTGCAGAGTAATTGCCTACTCCTCGGTATGGTTCATATGTAAGTACTAGGCTAGCTGCCCTTGTAGGCCATTTTAATCCTAGTCAAATTTCCTCTCAAAGGTGAGAATGAAACCCTGCACCTTGTGTTTAAATACTATGAACATATAATTTAGTAAAAAGAAATAGATTCTTGTAACATGTCTGGGCTATGGGTAGATGATACCTCTAATTCTGATTTGAATGGCTGCAGTCCTTGTAGTCAATATAGTTGTTGTAGAGTGGGATATAAAATAAACAAAAAATAAGAGAGACAAGTCCAAGTGCATGCAGTATTAAACATCTTATTATTTGTTCCACACAGTATATGATTTACTTAGTAATATGTGCATGACAACTTCTATATAGGGCAAACCAGCTGCCATTAGTTCCAATGACTATCATTATACCTCAGTGACATAAAACGTCACAAAGAATGAAGCTCCCTGTTTAAACATATGGGCATTCATCAGCAAGCACAGTTTAAACTTTTTGGTATTGACACAATTAAGATTAGAAGGGATAGCAATGACATTGGGGGATGCTTAGAAAGATTAGCATTTCTACTTTAGTTGAAAGGATTTGATGTCTTTCACAGTCTCACTTTAGTATGAAGTAAGGGTTTTGTTACACTAACTATGACCTTACTGATTGTTGGTGGCTACAGTTATTATTTTTTTCATGTGATGCTTCTAATAGGAGCATTAGGAGTCTTGTTACATGATAAAAACCACAGAGTACCACAAATCCTCAAAAAAAAACACCAAAGAAAGAGGCAAAAGGTGAAGTGAAAAAGAAGATCCTTTAATCCATACGAAAACTTGTGTTCTGGTACCTCGGCAATTCGCCTTCAGTGGAACACTAACCATATACACACATCTTCTTTTATATTCTCATCAATTAATTCATTAAATAATTATTACATTCATCATTATTCAATTAATGCCTCAAATGCACTTTAAACATATTTCATTCAAACACAATTGCCTAACAATATTCTGTAAACACTACATGCCTACTATTATGTGCTGCTGAACTAAATACCTATAAATACTAATAAATTCATCTAACTGTAATTTCATAAATAATTTAACATTTTATACAAATTATTTAACATTTTATATGAAAAAAACAACTCATTATTTACCAAATGTGCATTACAACAATTAAATACATAAAGCATTTAAATACATATAAATTGTTGGCATGCATTGTTGTGGGCTCTGTTTGGTATGTGAGAGGGTAAAAAACATGCATGGAATGAAAATAAATGGCAAAAAATATTTGGCATTTGAGAAATTTGACTGTCTGTCATCTGGGGTGGTATATATTTTGGGATGTGATCCTTTATGGTATATCGGACAGTCTACCAGGAGGGTTAAAGTGCGTATTTTGGAGCACTTAGGGGACATCAGGAGGGGAAATATGGAAAGTCCAGCAGCCTCTCATTTTATCAATGTACATAATGGGAACATTGATGGTTTTTCATTTAGTGTATTGGCTAGGCCCCATTTATGTGTAGGGAATTTTAAGACTGCATTAAGCAGGTTAGAACACAGAATGATTTTAGGATACCATACACTATATCCCAGAGGAATGAATTTAGAGAGTGGACTTGTAGTATAAAATATAGTAATTTTGGAATAGTTTATGTTATATTTATGAAATTTGAATATTTGAATGCATTTATATGTATTTAAATGCTTTATGTATTTAATTGTTGTAATGCACATTTGGTAAATAATGAGTTGTTTTTTTTTCATATAAAATGTTAAATAATTTGTATAAAATGTTAAATTATTTATGAAATTACAGTTAGATGAATTTATTAGTATTTATAGGTATTTAGTTCAGCAGCACATAATAGTAGGCATGTATTGTTTATACAATATTGTTAGGCAATTGTGTTTGAATGAAATATGTTTAAAGTGCATTTGAAGCATTAATTGAATAATGATGAATGTAATAATTATTTAATGAATTAATTGATGAGAATATAAAAGAAGATGTGTGTATATGGTTAGTGTTCCACTGAAGGCGAATTGCCGAGTTACCAGAACGCAAGTTTTCGTATGGATTAAAGGAATCTTCTTTTTCACTTCACCTTTTGCCTCTTTCTTTGGTGTTTTTTTTAGTCTTGTTACAGCCAACAACTGTTTTAAAAAGATACTTTGTTTTTATTAAGTTGCTACCAATTTACATCAATTTGATTGTTTGCATATTGTGAGGAACTTGTGGCATTATACAGCTATATACATGTACACATGTATGTAAAAGTTTTACTTTTGTGGTTTTATTTGAGAGTGTCACATAATTAACAGGAAGTATGTATTTTTAATTACCTTTGAACCAGTTGGGTAATGTTATGTACCAGTTATATTAACACATGTATTTTGTGGTTTATGCATTGCTTTAAACAGTAGCTGCTTCATAGCCCAGAAATATTACAAGAAGGTATTTCCTTTTACTAATTTATATGTTCATAGTATTTTGCAGTATGGTTTATGTATAGGATTTATTTGGTACCTTAAACCACACAATATATTTAAAGGTAACTTTAACCAGTGGCATTAGGAGCTGCTTTCGTGGTCCAGAAAGGTTATAACAGTATTTTTTTCAACTAAATAATATGTTCCTAATAGTTTGAAAAATGATTTGTGTTATGAATTTGTTTGGTATATTAAATGATGAATAATATTTAAAGTTCAATAATTGCACAAAAAAGTACTTTTTTTACTAAGTAGTTACAATATCCTTACTAATTTGAATCTTTACATGCTGAAGAGCACCTGTGACATTGTATAACTATATACATATGTATGTATGCAAAAAGTGGATTTTTTGGTGCATTATTTGACGGTATCATTTAACAAGCAGAACGTATACATTCTTAGTTAACGTTGAATCTGCTGGTCAGTGTTAAGCACCAGCAATATGAACATAACATGTATTTTGCAGTTTACACATTAGTTTAACCATTGGCATCAGGATCTCTTTTGTAGCCCAGAAATGTTATAGGAAGATATTTCTCTTAATTATTAGATTTAGTGAACTAGTTAGCATGTGTTTATACCCTGGACGTAACATACAATATTCCTAATATTGTGTAATATAGTTTGTGTTGTTTTGTTTGGCTCATTAGATTATGCAAAATACTTAAAATCAATAAATGTGTTTGTATCCGATCCTCTGAGGAAGGTTTTTGAAGCTGAAGCAGGTTCAGATCATATCTAATTTATTGGTGTTGCTGTATCTACTGAAAATAAAATAAAATTGGAAAGCAAAAATTTACTCAAGGGTACTGGAAGTGTTTTTGTGTTTTCTGCACATTGTTTGGTCTGTGCACGCCACCATTTTCGGCACCGTGTTTGAGTTGAGCATTATATACATATGTATATCTATCTATCTATATCTGTCTATATATATATATATATATATATATATATATATCTTTATTGGGAGCAAGAGAGAGAGAGAGAGAGAGGGACACATGCACACTTTATATAGGAGTCCATATATTCACCAAAATTGGGTTTAGTTGATGGCTTTCTGGTTGTCATAATTTGGTTAGCAGGAAAGTGGTTGACTTTTGGTGCAAGACCTCTCTAAAACTGTGGTTGAGGAATATGTCATTTGCCTGATATTATACAATCTCTAAACTAGCATATAGAAATAGCAGAGTGTGTTTGGTTAAACCCCATGGCAAAAATCATGTTTTTGTTATTTGTATGCACACTATGGTGTTTGCTTATTATTTATTTTTTTATTATGTTATGTCTACATTTCACTGGGTAGAAGCCCATTTTCATCAGAGGCCTGGGGAGAAAAGCTCCAAATTATTACACAACATTTTAAAAACAATAATTATATAATCTTCAAAAATAAAACAAAAACATCTTCAGTTTAATAATTATAACAAATTAGACATGATATAAAAACATTGGTTAAGAAACTATGCAAGGTATATGACAATCATTTAATATTTAGATAACTTTTAGAGAGTTTTACAGAAATTAAAGGTAAGTTAGTTTAAGAAATAGGAATTGCAATATGAAGTGAAGGAAAACAGGCTTATGGTATATTTAGAGAGAAAGTCAGGGAAGAGAATTTGATAGGAAGTATGTGAAGAAGGGAGAGTAAGGAAGTATAAGGATCGCATTCTAAATCAACTTTATTAGAAGTAGTGAATATACTAACAGAGATAAAACAACTGGAACTGGAATCTTTAGAAAATGGAGGGAACAAACTACATAGGAAAAAAATGGGAATTGTGGGAACAATATATATAGAGCAGGAATGATGTTTAAGAGGCAGGATTTGAATGAGATATATAATGCTTAACTGACAATGACTGGATAGATTATAAGTGATATATCATGTTTGCAACTACAGTTGTTTCAGTGGTGTTTGTGATGTCCTGTTTGCAACTAAAGTGCTGTTTTTCATTTATATAAATGTAAGAATGTCTATGTCATATGTGAAAATTTAATAAAGATGTCTGTTGGAAAAAAGGAATGGAAAGATATTTGCTCACATTTAAGGCTATAGTTTATCCTGGTTTTGAGCAAAAACAGAGTCCGATATTAGCTATCAAGTCTTTCAGTGTGGTTTGAAAGATGGGAGGGAGGGTATAGACCTGATGGACACAGGTAAGGAGTTCAAGGCTTTAGCAATGTTCTATGAATACAGATAATGCCCAGTAGATCTGCTAGTTTTGTAGATAGACAGCAGTTTTTGATCACTGGATTGCAATGACAGACTGGGAACATAGTTGTGTTGAATGTTTTTTAGTGCTGGACAGGCAGATGGATGATGGATAATTTTATAGGTGGTAAGAAGTTGTGTATATGTTAGTTGATATGGCAGTTGTAACCAATTTAGGCTTTTCAGTGTTATAGAGTGGTGGGTTCTGAAAGGGGTATTTGCTGCAAATTTAGCAACTTTGTTATAGCATTATTCAAGTTTTAATTTTTGTGAAGCCTGGAGGTTATAAGGATGGGAGCACCATAAAGAAGACTGGGGAAGAGGTAAGTAGTAGCACATGTAATTATCGTTGTGTTGTTGAGAAGGTTTTTGTCTCTGTAAAGCATCCCTAGTTTTTGATGAGTTTTTCTTATGCAATTTTGTATATGCAGGTCAAATGTAAGATTATCATCCACTGTCACCCCTAATAGTTTCTTATGAGAAGTGACTTCAATGATTGTATTATCAAGTAGACTTCAGTGGTTGTATTATCAAGTAGAGAAGACTTTACATTTTGTTTTTTCATGGGAGAGGGATTTGGGGAAAATGTGGTAGTTTTGGTCTTTTTTGGGTTGAGCATGAGTTGTGAGTTATTAAGGCTTCCTGAATGATTTTTTGGAGGTGTACCATGCTATCAGATGTGCAAATGAGAGTTGAATCATATGTGTATTGTATTAGGGTGGCCTGTTGTATGGATGTATAGCGGGTGTTGGTGAAAATGTTAAAGAAGAAGGGGACCAAGAACAGCACCTTGTGGTACACCAGTGGTGACTGGGAGGTAAGGAGAGAGTGTGGAGTGCCATTTAATGACTGATGTCTATTGGACAGGTAGCTTATGAACCATAGATCGGTAGGCTGAGAGAGACCTAGTGAGGACATTTCAAGAAGAAGTTTGCTGTGAGAAACTGTGTCAACGACTTTACACATGTCTATGAATAAGGGTGTGACTAATTTGCCATTATCTCTAGCTTTATTGACAGTATCTATACAGGCTAAATGGCAGAGCTAGTACTATGTGAAGATGGAAGCCATGTTGTGTAGGGGATAGGAGTTCTTCCTGCAAAAGATAATCTAGCAATTGTTTTTGAGTATTTTGTTGGGGGGAGAGAAGATTGCTGTAGGTCTAAAGTTATAAATGTCTTTTGAATTTCCTCCTTTGTGCAGAGAGATAATGTGTAACTTTTTCCAGGGAGAGGGTATATGGGATTCCTGGACAGACCTATTTATAAGGATTGAGAAAGGATAGGCAATGCCATTGACTACTATTTTTAGGTACTCACTTGGAAGGTCATCATCAGAAGAAGAGCACAGTTTAAGTTTGAGAGTAGTTTTATATAGGATATGGGAACAGATCTGAAAGTGAAAGTGGATGTATGATATGTGGCTGTTGGTCAGGGTTGGTATTAGATGTTGAGGAATCTTTGGTTAGAGATGCTATAGTAACTATAAAATGAGACAAATAAAAAAACAAAAGTAACCACAGTGTAAAATGCAACTAAAAAAGACCAAAACATACAGTGTGAAGCAGTAGGAAATACTTCCAGTCAGCCAAACTCTTCAGTCCAAGCTGTTTTTATTCTTCCAATGTACAAAGACTCAGATTGAGCGCTTTCATCCCCTGAACTGGAGAATCTATCTGCACTCCATAGTACAGCCTTTAAATACTGTTAAGAATAGTGATGTCATCACCCTTCATAATCCTTTAAAGATACAACTACCTTAATGCTTAAATGAAATGCACTACAAGGAAGAATAAAAACAGCTTGTACTAAAGAGTTTGGCTGACTGGAAGTGTTTCCTACTGCTTCACAGTGTATGCATTGGACTTTTTTTCACTATAAAATAAGAGTTGAATTGTATTGCAATTTCAAGTGGTGAGTTATCAGGAGAGAGATTTGGGCTGAATTTTAAGCCGGGATGTACGATTTCTTTAATGAATGCCCAAAAATGTTTAGGGTTGTGTTTAGTATTACACTTAAAGTTATTATAGTATAATTTTTGTCTTTGTTTATTTGCTTTTTAGTACAAATGCAAAGCATTCTGAAGTTTTCAAGATATTGAGGTGTTTTATATTTTTGCCATTCTTTCCATGCTTTTTATCTATCCTGCATTAGCTAGGATTTGATACTAGGATACAGTCTAATAAAGAATTTGATGTCTTGCTATAATGTGTGGGGATATTAATTGTGTGAAACCATATAAGCTCACACTATATGTAGGGGAGTTACAGTTTATGTCCAACCAACTGACATCCACATCACCTAGTAATAATTTTCGTTGTGGAAATATTATGGACATCCAGTGTAGGATATCTTCCAGTATAGCTATATTGTCACCAGGAGGGATACAAAGGACAGTAATACATATTCGTTTATAATTGTTTATTTTGAGGAAAGTAATAAGAAGCTCTGCTGAATGGAATTTTGGTGTTGGTTTGCTGTAAGGAGAAATGTGGTAGGTACTGGGAAATGTTAAAGCAATACCACCATCTTTCTTCTTTATACAGTCATTACGGATGATATTATAGCCAAGAGGTATAACTTCATAGTTGTTTATGTTGGGTTTAAGCCATGTTTCAGTTACAGTGAGAACATTGGGCATATGAGTAATCCAAGCATGTAGTTCAACAGTTTTGTTTCTTATACTTCTAACATTTATTGCATTAAAAATTAAATCACTAAGGTTGGGGATTGGGTCTTGTTGCGTTACAGAAGTATGTGGGAGAAAATTATCTTTGTGTTCATTGTGATAGGTGGAGCCAGGATTACAGCATATATCTCCTCCTAGAAGGATTTTAGTATATTGGGGAATTATGCATACTTGCTTTCTGGAGAGGATTATTGCACTTAATTTTGTTTTGGTTTGAGATGAAGTGCAATTAATCAGCCTATATTTGGAATAAAGTTAAGGGGCATTATTAAATAGGTTTGATGCAATGTGTGGAGAGTATAAAGAGGAAGTATGGATAGGTGGTTGGGACAGAGTTGGAGAAATGTTGTGATATATTATTGAGTCATGGTAGGACAAAAAATGGCACAGTGGAAGAAGAATAGAGGATAAGCTGAAGAGTAGCATAATTAAGTATGGTAATATGCATTTTATAGATCTCAGGAAGTGGGAAAGTGGCAATGAAGAAGGAAACAAGAAGTTGTAAGACAGTAGGAGATTCAGTGATGGTAGTTTCTGAAAGCTGGAAGAGGATAGGTAAGGAAATAAGTATTTTCTATGAAAGAAGAGTGTTAGGTTCATGTTTCATATTTATGTATCCATGTGTGTTTCATATTTATGTATATGTGTGTGTGTGTGTGTGTGTGTGTGTGTGTGTGTATATATATATATATATATATATATATATATATATATATATATATATATATATTATATATATAAAATCAATAGCGACATAAGCACACATATATATTGATAGAAAGATATAGATATAAACACATATATTTATTTATTTATTGCATTTATTAACCGGAAAACTCTACTGGGCCTAGGTGAGCCCATTTTCAGTAGAAGCCCGGGGTGAAAAGCTCCACAATAACATTACTAGTACATACAAGAACAAGCACAATATACAGTGTATATAAAAGTCCCAATGCATGTAAATAAATATTAAACACAATGGTACAAGATATTTACAAACATTACACATCAACATTGTATGCAATTTTATCACTGAGGATGGAGTTAGGCAGGGTAGCAGTTTTGATTGTTACTTGCTGGAGTTTTTTAGGCATAAGGAGTTGAATTTAGCAAGTCAGAGAGAGCTCCTAAGTAGTAATATTGTAGAGGGATATAGTAGTGGATCAGGTGTTAGGAGGTACTATTTTGGCACAAGTACATTGCCAGAGAGAAAAGAGGTGTGATATGAGAGACTTCTCAAAGAGAGCAGGATTACTGATTGTTCTGACAGAAGGTGGGAGGGCATTCCATAGTTTTGAGATAGTAAAAGAGTATAGCATTTGACCAGCTGTAAGGTTAAGTTTTTCAACTTTCAGCATCATTGTGTTTTTGGATCTTAGTGGCCTGTTAGGGTGGTATGTAGTCAATAAGGAGACATCATGTGACTATATACCGATATTCTGACATCTGGTGGTAGGAGTCCCAGGGTGTCACTGACAGAATCACCTATGATAACAAATAAGCAACACAAAAAAACTGAGAAATAGAGTAAACAAACCTCAAACCTAGGTTATGTGAAACATATATTAAAAATTTAAGAGATGCTAATGCATTGAAAACAAATAACTTGTTGTTACGCATGCATCTACCTTTTGTACATTAATAAGACTATAGAAAGTGTGTTTACAATGTGCAGGCATCATGCAATAACAGAGTCAGATGTGCTTAGATAAATAAGAGAGGTGAAACATAGATGATAAGCATCACAAAGCAAATGACCCAAGAAACAGAAAAAATTGCCTTCAGAAATGCAAAATAAGACACATCTCATACAAATCTTTACTGTTCACTGGAGCCCTCCCTTCTCCCTCTCCCTCAATGTCACTTCTATCACACCCGTGTCTCTGGCTGTATAGATATATGTATACATATGACATAAAAATATATAGTTACACCTCAATAGCTTGACACACTACAATATCAACAGCAAGAAGGTCGATCTTAAAAGGTCGACATATGCAAAAGGTCAACAAATGTGCAAGATCGAAAATCCCCAGGTAAGGGAATATTCCTTTTCTCTGGGGATTGTACAGTCTTGGAGTTAGTACATATATATATATATATATATACATATATATATATATATATGTATATATATATATATATATATATATATATATATATATATATATGTATGTATGTATGTATATATATATATATATATATATATATATATATATATATATATAATTAGCATGGGGTGCAGAGGCCTTCCCCTTGTGAAAAACAATTTTATTTTGTTTTTGTGCTGGCTGCATGTGGTAAGGATTTTACTCAAGCATGCATAGTTTAATGTTCCTATGCTGACCTTTAGTGGTTGACTTTCTTGCAGTTGACATTGTGGTGTGTCACTCTAATGAGCTAGATCCATATATATTTAATTATATTGCATACAAGGAAGTTCTACAATAGACACACTTACACTTAGGTCATCTTCCATATCAGCCCCAGCATCAAGGATTCTGTGTGAACCCTATGATGAGCTGTCTGACAGAGGACAGGAGCTCCTCTGTTTCAGTCAGTGGGGGCTAAGTAGCAAGACCATCCTTCAAGCCATACATTTATGGACAATTGCAGCTGCCCAACTTCTTGCTACTATAATCATATCACTGGCCCTATGTCTTATTTTGGAATATGTATATCCATGGTCTCTAACTGCATTTATGCCATTGACCATCTACTCACAGATATGCTCATGGGAAGACTTGTCACTCCATGTTGTCTCCAAAGATAATGATCTACGGTGATGTAGTGCCTGAATGACCACATCATTTTCAACATCAATGTATGTTAGCTCACAGTTTGCATATGTCTTGGTGCCAGAGCTCTGTATGAAGAGGAACATAACAGGGAAGAAAAAATGCATAAGTAAAGCAAAATTAGTTCTCAAACCCCCCATAAAATATCTGTGAATGTATCCATCTATCATACACAAAATACATGACAAAGAAAGGCTCCATTTGAGTACACAAAACTTAATACAGGTATCTCCCCTGCACCTGCCAAGAAAGAATGAAACTGATAGTAGATTGATAAGAAGACAGACATTTATGTAACTCTGTAGTACATTGCAGCATTAACAAAAATAATGTACACCTGTCAAGGAAAATGGATAACGATTTTGTGTGATATCTACTTCAGTGGAGGGCAGCCCGGTATACAACACAGTCTTAACACAAATTTCTGTGTTAGTAATGCAAAAACATATGCCCTTGCTAATAAACAATTCAACAGTCTTCTGCACTAAGTGGTTAACTTCCCAGACTGAAATTCTGATTAAATATCAGCATTATTTTAAAAAAATTCTTCAGGGTCAAAAAACAAGTGCTATAGATAGCTATGCCAACAGGTACTGAGAATAATGCAGACAGTAAAGCAATACATTTATTGTGAAATTCAGTTCATAAATATGGTTAAAATGTATCAATTTGTACAAAACAACAACCTACCTTTGCAGCTAGTTAGTTGTAAAAAATAGCAACAGTTTTTAATGCAAGTAATAGTATCAAGCTCTCTTGATCCAAACAGTCTCTCCTACTATGAAGCAAGTTCCTTACCTACATGATTACATTTATATAGTGCAGCTTCAACCCTATCAGCATTGTGAGTATGGAAATGAGGTGTGAACTCATAAGCATTCATGAATTTCATAATCTGCACTAAGTGCAGGGCAGGTAAACAAGGTGGCAGGACCTACACAATTCCGTGTATGTGCCCCAGCAGTGTTACTTTCTAAGGGCCTACATGTGTGAATAAGTAGTCTGACTGCAATAACAATCAGGTTTTCACAGTCAGTCCTCTATGATGTACACTTACCAAGGGTGTATGAGGGAGAAAGGACTTACAACAAAGGTTGTGAGTACATCGACTGACTTAAGAAAGCAACATTCATAACATTTATATTAATCTTTTATTACCACAATTTCTGCCTCTGAGTACATTGTGTCTGCAGTTCTAATGAAGTACATTACTCATTGAAATATATATCAACTGCAAGGCAAATTACATAGCAGTCTTGTTAGAGAACCATACATAACGGAGTGGTGTTCACAAAATAAAGAGAAGAAAATAGCTGCAGTGTAGCAATGTTTTATTGCATATTATGTGTGGAAAGATTAACTTCTCTGTTGCCAGTATCAAAGGCATCCACACATATAAATGGAAATTACACAAGACAAAGTTCATAATGTGGTTTTGTTGTACTTGTAATGTTAAATAATACTATGTCACATCTTGAGTATAAGTAACCTCATTTTTTTCTTCATAGTATAAGTATGTGTCTGTGGCATATACTAATAATAATCTCAAGAGTGTGTGTTGTGTATATCCTAGTGTTCAAATCCAGACAGAGTGCATTTGTGTTAACATAATGATATCTAAGGGACATTTGTTCATGTTGCAAGACAACAAAGATGAGGAAATATCAGAACTGTACAGTTTAACTACTTGTTTCCTTTATCTAAGTTTTTTCTTTTCTCTTTATCTTTTGTGTACTATTTGGCATTGTGTACTCTTGGCTGACATTGGTCCATATTAGTGAACTACAGTTCACTTCCTAAGGAAAAAAGTAAAAAATAATAATAACTGGGGCTGCCTTCTGAAGTACAAATTAACCTGGTGCCAGTGTGTGGATGTCAGCACTCTGGAGAGTACTAAGTAAAGAAAATGCACATGTCAGATACATTTCTCAGTGGCTTAAGGTGTACATGAAGTGAGTTTGGAGGAGAAAAAAGGATGTGATGCAGAATTTGAATATAGTTTACAGACTGTTTTATGACTGGATTCAGAATAATTATAGACACCCAATGTTGCATATGAAATAAACAGGTTAAAGTCTGTTATACATGAGACAAATTTTACCCATGTGAATGATGGTACAAAGGTCCTCACCTCTTCTCATTATTATTAATAATAATATATGCTATGGCTGTTGTGACATGATATTTTGCAGAGTGTGCTAACATGGACATATGTCATATATGTTGGACAAATTCTCCATATCTCACAATTTGTCATCATGATACTTATAAAACATATTGTAAACTTTGATGTCATGAGTAATTGCATGTAGTATGACAAGAGCAAACTCTTGTCATTGTATGTGCATTCCCTTTCTGACCAATTGCCGTTACATGAAATCCTAGTTTTATGTAACCTAAATACTACTTGTGATGCTGCAGGCATTTGTGAAAAGGATGACAGTGTCATACTAATGCTCTAACAGATTTGTTCCTTGCTACATATATCCATTAAATTAGTTAAATTGCACTATAAGATACTTTTTTAAGTTTTTTTAATGAATTTAGCATTTACACTCCAGTTACCATGCAAACATGGTTTACTTCCTAAGAAAAAAGTGAAATATTTCATTTGGGCTGCCTTTTTGAAGCCTAGCACCAGTGCATGGATGTCATCACTCTGGATAATCCTAAGTGAAGAAAATGCACTAGTCAGATAAATGTCTCTGTGGCACAATGTGTATGTGAAGTGACTTTAGAAAAGCAATATGGATGATGCAGGGTTCAAACCTAGTCAACTGATAATTTTACAGAGGTGGGATCATAATACATATTTACACATAAATCATTGTGTTGATGTCTGAAACCAAACTATTCTCAGTACTGCAAATAACAACTGAGCTGTAGTTTGCTTCCCATTATTTAGCATTACCTACAGTCCTGATAATGAGTGCCAGAAATTAAAGTTCTGATGTGTCAAGGGGCTGTGAGAAGGATGAATGTGTTATGCACTTCTTGCTCTGCTCATAGCTAGGTATACCCTTTGACTGATGTAATTCTCATTTAATTTTTTCCTGTGTTTTTAAATGCCCTTTACAAGTGTACCCCACTCATCAGACAACATACACATTTCACTTACTGAGGAAAAAATGGAAAATTTAATTTCAGATGCCTTCTGTAGCACACACACAAGCATGGCACTGGTGCACAGATGTCAACTCCTTGGATAGTATTCAGGGAATAAATTCCACCTCTCATGTAACTATCTCTGCAGCACCTGAAGTAATGTTAAATAAAGAAGACAGCTGATGCCGGGTTTGAATCTAGTTGACAGATACTTTTACAGAAGGGGACAGAATATAACTTGTCCTAACATTTTGATCAGGAATATCACAGTAGATGCACATGAGAATTAACTATGTTTATTGCAAGAAATGTATCACTACTGCCTGCTATAGAAGCCCAATATAATGTCTGCAAATTATGTTAAATATGACAATGATGATATTTAATGTAGATTGCACAATATTTTTGTTATAATTCTTATGAGAATCACAAAAGTATGTGTTTAAGAAAATATATCTTGAGAAGTATGTATGTAGTCTAACTCATCATGTAATACTCAGCTTATGCAACTGCATGCATCTGAAATGCATTTACAAACAGAAACACTCCCTTTTACATAGAAATGCAGTCCCGTGAATAAGTAAAGTCACAGACATTCAGGCATCTCTGAAGAATATCTCCAGTTGTTGTTGCATTAGTATACCTCTAATTGCCATGCTAAAAAGTGTATTTTCCTGTGACAATGGCAGTTAATAAGTCAAGTTTTGCATTTTATCCATTTTTCTCATGTGTTCTATTCCCAGGTGGTACTACTCAGTTTACTAGTATGTAAGTCCCAATAGCCCAATATGTCACAAGTCATACAATGTTTTTCTTCCAAACAACCATGATTATAACAAACACCACATAGCATTTCAGCGTTTAACATTGAAACATGTGTCAGTAGTTTGAGTACCATGCATAGCCACATCTTACTGCCATAGTCTGCCTTCTGTGTTTTTTGATGTGCCCAGTGCCAATGTGTCTGGCAAGCCATTGTTGTGCTTTCAATTGTGCAAATGCAGCTGGAAAGGTTTTGTATCTTTGCTCACAAGCTGTTACAAATGAGAACTGAATTGGGCAACAATTCAGACACATATCTCTTCCTTGACTGCTGCAGACATGGCTGCTGATAGCATGGATGCTGTTACATTTAGAACACAAAGGTGAAGTGTTGAGGAGTCCAGGATTTTATGGCATTCCCTCATGAAGTGCTACAGCTGGAGGCTGCTGAAATGGGATTATATTGGGTCTGAGTATAAGGCTGAGGTTTGGAATAACTTAGCCAAGGCTGCCTGCAGTGCAATTGGCATCCCACACACTGTGGAGCAGTGTTATCACCACTACGGTGACATGAAGAGGTGCAAGAGGGACCTCATGAGCTGATAGAAGGATGAATTTAAGACTGCAAACATCCCTTAGTTGTGTAAGTATACTGGCCCATCAGCTGTCTGTGATATGGCATTCATTAGCCAGCCAATGCAGTTAATCAATATGCTTTCATATATCTGTTTTTTTTCTTTTCTCTGCTGTACAGCTGCAGCAGAGATATAAAATTATGATGCACATCAAAAGGAACTAACTCACCTCAGAGAGGCACAGGGTAATTATGCATCAGGTCTGAATGCAAGGGAGAGATGTATTTTCAATCCATTCCTGTATATCATCTTGAACAGGCATACCTTAACTCTGATATCAAACATACTTGCCTGCTCCAATAGCCCTTGGTGATTATATTAGGCAATGAGTACATCAGCTTCATTGTGTGTGGGTTCAGTATCTCATAGCATTCTGATTGGTTAACTTTATGACACATTAATGCCTTCCCGTCATATCTGGATGTGGGCAAGGGGTACTTATGTATTTCTTACATTGGTTTGACATACAACTGATCTAATTATCTCTTTTCTGTCCCCCACCTTATCTCTCTTTTTTCATATATATATTTTAATGTTGTTAATATATTTCTGCTGAAAACAAAATGACCATCATCACAGGGGGGTAGACTGACCACAGCAGTTTGGCCTACCATACCTCCACAAGTGTCAGCAGCACCACAACAGGGCAACACAAACATCCAACACTTCTGAATTACAACCTATCAGCATTGCATCCACAAGTCTTGCCCAAGCTGAATCAGGTGGACCCACTGGTGCAATGGTCTGCTCCAGGAGCAGTACTAGTAATGGTGGCAATTCTGTCATCTGTCAGGAGCTGACAGGACTGGAGGAGGTCATTACGGAGAGGGGCTTCAGTGCTGGAATGGGCATGGTTGAAAAGGTCCTGCATCATATTGTCAAGATAATGCCACATCTGGCATTAGCCCAGGCAACTGAAACAGGAGACAGTGATGACAGTTTTTGAGAGTGAGGACTAGATTCCTATTGTTTTCAAGTTGGATGTGGATGAACCTCTGAGGTCCCTGACCTATCCGCAAACATATTGTCCTCCAACCTTTTATGTCCATCACCATCCTTTTCTGTTTCGTATGTCTTGTATGTCTGTTCCTGCTACCTAACCTGCTCTACCTACCTGACCCCTCATTCCTAAGTACCTTCTCCAACATTCCTCTCTCTCTCTCTCTGTAAAAAATAACAAAAACTGGGCACCTGTCCCACAAAAAATTACACCACATATATAGATCTCCACTCCAGCTATGTGTCATCTTAACACACTTGATATAGTCCAATTGGCTGTCTAACATTATTCTGTTATTGTCACCCATCAATGGTGTGGTGACTCTCCAAAGTCATACAATTGTGTGTATAATACTACATTTATGTTCTGAAGAAGTGGATAGCTATGGTGCTTTCCTACTGCCCTCCTGCAAATTCTTGCATTCTTTCCCCTGTTCCCTACCCTCTGATTGCCTCCCCCATTTTTACCACTATCGTATCAACTCCTTTTTCACATGTTTAATCTGGACATAAAATAGAATCAGACACAACACACATGGCTAGAAATGGCCCATAAAAAAGCCTTCACTTTTTGTCCTCAGCATTTGCACAGAGGTTGACATCAGGCACCAATTCTGGGTGATAGTGAATGCCATTTAACTTCCCATGGCAAAAGCTGAAGAGTTAAGTTTTAGCCACAGTAGTCCAGTTATTTTCATAATAAATATGCTTAAATCTACTGTGTTATGAGGATGCATAGTAAAGGCAAAATAAAAGCAGTACTTGGAAACAGTTACTCTCACAGTTGTTTGGCTGCTGGATGTAATGCACTTGAAGTTCTTATGTGGTGTGTTGAAATAATTCCCCTATATGTGGACTGATGTTTTTGCATAGTGTCATGTTTTGATTACAGTTGTATATCAACTTATTATTTCATTACATTATATACCTATCATGCTTAACTGCAAATGTCTGTATTTATCTCCAGTTACATTTTATTAACATGCCATTTGAATAGTGCAGCAAGAAATCATTTGAGAAAACATTCCATCCCCAACAGGGAAACATACTAAGCCACCCTTATCCTGCTTATGTTGTAATCTTATTTCTACTTTCCTGGCCCTTCTTGTTCCCTATAGCACACACTTTATTGTACAGAGCATGAAAGCTTAATAATTAGGAAAAAACTAAGAGTAACACACCATAAAAATGGTCCTAAATGTACTATAAACAATACTGTTACTATTTCTTTATTGATCTCTCTGTTCACCCCTTTTGCTTTAGTAAGTTTCTCTGTCCCATCAACTGTGTTTTTTAAAGTGTGTGAAGTAGGAGCTCCTTTGTGGCATGATGAGCTAATGCTCAAATCTTTAGACTTATTTTTTCATACTTTCAAGGGTTCTAATCCACACATTAGTATAGTGTTATTGATTGTTACACTATTTTATAGGTAGATGTTGCCTACATATTGTGTTGAGACACCATTATCTTGCTTCTGTCAGAAGCTATGTGGTCCCTGCCTCCCTCTCCCCTTTTATGTATCTTCTCCTTTCTGTGTCATCAGTCTTTCTCCTCTGCATTTGCACAATGTCCAGCACCAAGCATCATCTGCAACTTAGGCTAAATGAAGGTACACAGCTCATAGGTTCATAGGTTCATAGGTAGGTACTAGGCTATCGGCCCAAGGGCCTATGTAAGCCTAGCCAACAAGGTTCCCTGGCTTACACCACCCAAGAAGGTTATTTTCCTGTGCCACTGTTGAGCAGAGAGACAGAAGTGATGCCCGGGGTGTATTTCCTATTTCCCATCCACTCATTGAGATTTTTCTTGAAGAGTGCTAATGAAGAACTTTGCTTGACATAGATGGGTAGTCTGTTCCAGAGTATGGGAAGTCTCTGGGACATCAATCTATCCCTCCAGCAAGTCCTGTTCATTGTGGTGACAAGGTTTAGGTCCCTAGAGCATGTAGCTTGGAGGGATTGGGATTTTTTTTAGGTGTAGCATGTCCAACAGCTCTGGGTTTGACATAGCTTTATATGTTAGGCAGAGATCACCTCAGAGTAGGCGATATGCTATGGAGTAAAGCTGGAGATTTTTGAGGAGGTCAGTGTAGGGCATTTGTTTGAAGCCAGTAATTCTCTTTGTGAGGTACTTCTGTGGCCTTTCCAGTTGCTGCAGATGTATTGTGAGGTACATTCCAAAAGGGACGTTGTATTTTATAATGGGTCTAATGAGTGTCAAGTAGAGGGGAACAATGACCTATTTTTTCCTGGATGAGAACCCTTTTATAATGAGGTGTGCCACGTAGGACTTCCTGACTACTGTGGCAATGTAACTATCAAAGGAGAGACTACTGTCCACCTGGGTCCTAAGGTCTCTTATCACACATTTGGTGTTAAGTAGATTGCTGCCTGTGTGGCAGTTCATGGGTAAAAAGTGTTTACCAAAGGGGATGACACTGCACTTTTTGGCATTGAGCTTGAGGCCATGGCTCTGACACCAGGCATCTGTCTCAGCGAGGACCTTCTGTAGGATGTCCACATAATTTGGGGACTTGACTATGGCTCCTAGTTTGCAGTCATCTGTGAACTTCATTAGCCAGAGGCCTTCTGTGTTAGCCTGTACTTCAGAGAAGTAAATACCAAACAAGAGAGATCCCAGGATGGAATCCTGTGGTACTCCACTTGTCACTGCTTTGAGGTCATATTTGGAGTCTGCAACTTTTACAGTGTGGGTTCTGTCAGTGAGCCAGTTGGCAACCCATCTTGTGATGTAGGGATTTATACCTAGTTTAGTGAGTTTAGCTATAATTCCAAAATGGGGGATGGTGTCAAAAGCCTTGGCGAGGTCAAGATAGGCTGTGTGAACCACCTTACCCTCATCTATGGCTTTAGTGACTGCCTCAAAGAAGTCGATCAGGTTCAGGAGGCATGATCTGCCTTTCACAAACTCGAACTGGGTAGGATCCAGAGTTTGGAGGTTACCAATGTCTTTGTTTATGAGCTCCATGATGATACAGTCCAGGGCCTTGCAGACCAGTCCCATCAGGCTAATAGGTCGATAGTTCCCAGGGTCAGTGGTGGCTCCCCCTTTGTGGAGTGGGATAACTGTTACTGTGCATCATTCAGTGGGCACAAAGCCTGATGTGAGGCTATTATTGAACATGGTGCTTAAGTGGGGAGCCAGTTCATTCTGAAGTTCATGTAAAACGCAGATTGGGATGTTGTCCGGTCCCATGGATGCTGTGTTTTTGGCTTTAGAGAGTGCAGCTTTTACCTGCATAGTTGTGATTACAGGGACTCTGCATTCTTCCTGTATAGATACGGGCCCTTTAGGGGGGGGGGGTAAAGTTAGCACTGAACCTATCTGCCAGGATGTTGGCAAAATCAGTTGGTTCTGTACTTTTTATGCTGTTGTGCTGTAACTCAGAGCAGATCTGGGTGTTGCCATCAAGATTCTTGACATAGAATGCTTTGTCGTTGTCCTTAGAATTAGTGGTGATTTTGTTTTCATAGCTAGCTTTGGAGGATCTTATAAGGGATCTCAGCTTCTTACTGAGGCTGACCAGGGAGCTCCTCCACTCATGGGATTTTACTCTCTTTTGCAACCGTTTCTTCCTTCTGTTGTACAGTTTGGTTATGGCAGGGGACCACCAGATTGGCTTCCTTTTTTTGGAGGATAGCATCTTGGTTCTGTTTGAGATAGCATGATTCATGCACTTGTGTAATTGCTTATAGAGTGCATTTGTGTAGGATTCAGTAGTTGTAAATGTATTGTCCATCTGCATGGGTGTCATGAAGTTCACCACTTCTGTCTTAAGAAGCATGAAGTTGGCTTTGGAGAAATTGTTTACCATGGTTTCTTTAATGGGGGGTGGGGGCGGAATGTGGATATCAAGGGTGATTAGCTTATGGTTGGATCGGACCAATGAGGAGTTTACTTCAGGTGTGGAACACCAGTCACTTATGTTGGTAATGACTAGGTCTAGGATATTGTTGCCCCTGGTGGGGGTGTGGATAAGTTGATCCAGAGAATTGGAGTTTATGAATTCCATAAAGCGTTGAGCTAAGGACTTGGTACACAAGTAGTTTTCCCAGTTAATGGTGAGGTAGTTGATGTTGCCCATTATTAGGGTGTTTGGTTGAACCCTAATATTTTCCAGTACACAAGAAAAGAGGAGTGGGAATCCTGGGGCATGGTGGGAGATCTGTAGCAAGATACAATTTGGATTGCAATTTTGCCCAGAGTTAGTTACACTTGAATAACCTCAGATGCATTATGCTGAGCAACTAGCCTGGAGGTGTGGATATCCTTAATGAATATGGACACACCTCTGCCTTTGGTGTTTTGGTCCAGGTTACATGGCTGAAAAGTGTGGTATGAGTTATAGCCTGGTAGTGCAGGGGTGCTCTCTGGAGCCTTGAACCATATCTCAGTCACTGCACAGATATCGATGTTCTCCATTTTAAGGAGTGCCTCAAGTGAGTGCATTTTGAGATTTAAACTTCTAGCATTGAGTAGCATTACCCTCAGTTTTTGCTTCCCTGTTCCTGTTACAGTGGTGAATTTATTTGAACCTTGCCTAAAAAAGGCACTATAGGGGCAGCAAGTGACTTAGCCAGTATCCAGAATCGCAGGGGTGACCAGTGCAGGCCATCTGTGGCAAAGCATCATGGTCTATCAACCATGTCATCCCAAGCAGACAGATACTGGATCCCCTTAGAATGACACCAGAAGCTTAGCCAGTTGTTGAAGTCAATCATTTTGTCCTTGTACTGCGGTATAATTCTGGGCAATGGCAGAATGCTACTCAGAGCTAGGGTCATACCTGCCTGGGCTACAAGATTGGAGAGTCCTTCCATGTCTCTTTTCATGTAGTCCAGGGAGGTACGTCTCAAGTCATTCACACCAACATGGACAATGACAGAGTCATATTTGTACTTGTTGTGGAGTGACGTGAGTGCGTGGGTTATGTGGTGGATCCTGGCACCCGACAGGCAGCTGACAGTAACCTTCTCCTTGTTTAGCCTGGTGAGTGGGACATCAGTGTGCCTGACTATAGAGTCACCTATGCCTAGTGTGTTGGATACATTGTTTTGCCTTATTGGCTATGGTTGAGTGGCACACTGAGTCTGTGGGCTATGTGTCATTTGGGTTGTGTTGGGGGGTGGAGGTTGCTTGCATTTCTGCTTTGGAGGTCTCTGTTGCTTAGACAGATTATTCTTGTGAGTTTCTGCCTTTGGCTGCATTATTCTGGTGCCCTTTGTGCTACTGTTCTTATCTTTGCTGCTCTATGTACAGTCAGGCAATTCTTCTCTTGAACAGACTGAAGAGTTGAATGTACACCACACATGATTTTCCAATTGCAGAGATAGTTTTTGACATAGTTGTATGTGTGTATTGCTTATTTGTGTGAAGGTCAGCAAAGAGTACCATAGACTACTGCCAATTCTCATTCTAAGTTCAATACCTCAAGATATGATTATCCATGCATTATCACCAGCTTTGCATTTCAAGGAGAAAGTTAAAAATATTTACAACAAATAATTATTTGTTTAGGTTGTACAACTTTTGTATGTCATTACTGAATTTTGAAACCAAGGTGTCTGGATTTCAGAGTGATGTTGACTCATTTAAGTTAGTCTGTTAATGTATGCCTGCACTCCAATAGTTATACTTGCAACTGTTACAATAGTGTGTAACCTTCTCACACATAATATCACTGTTATTCAGAAGTGCACTGTCATATTTAGGAAGTTTCTGTTTGTACTGTCAATGTACATTCTACAAGCATGAGACAAGCCAACTGACGATGACACAATAAATCTTTACTATTTGCATGCAGTCATCTTGGGATGAACTAGCATGAATGCTTGGTTGACAATCCACTGTTATTTACAATTGTGATTGTCATTGACACCCCATGCTGTAAAACAGGTATATGTCCCTCACAGTAATGCAATGTGCATGAACGACAGTATGTAAATCTTGGCAGAGAAGTATGTCATTACATGGGACAAGCATAGTGCTGTTACACTGCCCTGTCCAGAAACACACTTTTATCCCAAAACTTATGATGCATAGTAGCTGATATTCCAAACAATGAAGGTTTGCTAATTACAAATATGCATTTCCACATCATTAAAATCAGACTTCTCCAGTGATATTTGCAATTCATGCCATGTTCACCAGATTCTGTAACTAGATATGTAGGAGCTTCAATTCTCACAGTGGTGAACTTATGTATGTGTGTGTGGTTCTAGTGGCAGATAAGTAATGCATCAACAACAAATGTGCTGTATCCACTTCCATTCAGGAAAAAAAATAACCATGGACATATCTGCCTCTGCACCTTTATCCCTCTTTTAACTAAAACATCCTCTTTGCCACACACTGATGAGGCCATCATGTCAAAATTGCACTCACTTCCCTTAAAAGATAAATTTCTTATGTGGTGCCTGCAGCTAATACTGTGTTTTCTAGATTGTGTAACTAGAAAGGCTGGAGGTTCAAATGGCACAGTGATGAGCTTGTGTATATGACTCAATATCAAGTGCATATAGCTTTCTGAGCAGACATACTATATCAGCTTCCTGCCACGGGAAACATTTAACCTGGGTGAGTATTCCACCATCCCCCTTATCCCAATTTTACCACAAATATCTTTTTTTGTAATAAACTGATGAGGTCATTCTTTCATAAGTGCATTCTCTCACTATAAAAGTCAAACTTCTCCTGAGGTGATTGCAGTTAATACTGTGTTTTCTAAATTGTATAACTACGTAGGTAGGAGGTTCAAATCTCACAGTGGTGACCTTGTGTGTGCGTGTGTGTGTGTGTGTGTGTGTGTGTGTGTGTGTGTGTGTGTGTGTGTGTGTGTGTGTGTGTGTGTGTGCGTGTGTGTGTGTGTGTGTGTGTGTGTGTGTGTGTGTGTGTGTGTGTGTGTGTGTGGTTCTAGTGATAGGTAAGTAAAGCCTCAAAAACAAATATAATGTGTCCACATCCTCTCAGGAGAAGAATTTAACTTTGGACACAGACCCTGTGAAAAACTGAGGGGCTGCCAGCCCAGCCAGATAGAATTTTGCAAATAATTCTATGTCATTGTAAATATTAATATGATCCAAAGGCTGGTTTCAGAAAAGTAAGAAAACTGTGTTATGTGCTAAGCTTCAAAAATGTAACCACAGTGCACACTGCTTGAAGAAAGCTGATAAGTAAAGAATTTACGACTGTGTGTGATCTCAAGCTTGGAGACAGGATGTTTGGGCCAGGAAATTCTTTATATTGTCCTAAGACACAGATAATTACTAGGTTTCACATGTAAAGTGTCTTTTATTGTTGTGGCTTCCTGGCAGGTGCAGATTACAAAAAAAATGTTAAATTTTAAGTTCTGTGAGCGTGTGAAACTTAAGCAGAAGTGTCAAGAATTATGTAATCTTAAACGACTCAGCAGTAATATGTATTATCAATTTAAGACTTTCTCAGAGAGAAAGATTTTGCATTTTGTATTTTGTTCTGAATCTGACAACTCGCCAGCACTGTGCCTTGCTCTGTAAGTAGGATCTTATATCTTAGTATTTCTCTTAGAGATAGATAGAAATAGAAATATTAATCTAGCTGTTTTCTATATTTATGTGAAACTACCCTACAATGTTGTTTTAAAGTATTTCCTGCGATTTCTGAACTCTCTAACTTCATTGTGTTGAATAAATGAGTATTTTCTTGTGTTTTTATTATTTATTAAATATTTTTAAACCTTTTAACTGTGGCTGTTTTGTGTAGAGATAATTTAAGCTCTTAGCCTACTTGTATGTATTTGGTTATACTGTATAGGGTACTCCTAAATAACCTTCAAGTTTGAATCACACTTACCAATTGGATAAAAGTAACATTGCACAGTAGAAGTGGACATCCTTTGGTAAGGGCCTTTATAGTAGCTGATAAGGGTGGATGGGGCAGTCGGTACTACCTTATAGTCTGGTCAGAAGGGGGCATAGCTAGTAAACCTGTGCCAGCCTTCCCCAGGAGTGTCTGTCTGTTTGTATAAAGATCAAATCTCAAAGTGTGTGTGGTTAGCTACTTGGGTATGGACACAAAGCACTGGTTGGACAGAGAGGGTGCTGGAGATTTTGGCTTGACCATTCATCTGAGATCTGAACCCTATAGCTGTGCCAGTGGGGAGTCTTACCGGGGATCTGTAGAGAAAGGGAGAAACCAGACCCAGACTGACTGTGATCTCTGTGTGCTGTTAAGGGAAATTGCACTTTACTGTGTGTGTACTTGTTGTCCTCTCAATGTGGATGCCCCTCACTGATGCTAGTGGTGAGGATCGAGGCTCTTTGATTAATGGGCTAGAGCATGGGCAGCAGTGGTGGGATATCCACATCAAATATTAATTGTTTGATAGTGGTGAGCTAGCCACATCACATATTAATTGTTTTGTAGTGGTGTGAATAGTGGATTCCTGTAGCTTGTGTACAGTGATCACCGAAGGTGTTTTTGTACTCTAAATCAGCCGTGCAGCAAACATTCAGAGTTCAGATCACAATTGTTTTATTTCCTTTAGTAGCTTAGTTAATCAGGGAGAGCAGGAAAGCATGTCAGCAGAGGAGTATGTCAAACTCACAAGGAGCCAGTTGGCTGAGATGTTCAAGGCTAAAGGACTGGTGCATGGAAACCTGACTAAAGCAGAGATGATTGCAGCTTTGGTCACAGCTGCATCCAAGAATAGCAACCAGGAAGATGATCAGACTGGCCATGGAGATGTAAAACACTCAGGGAATGGACAACTCAACTTTTTTACAGAAGACTTAAAAATCCATCTGTCACTAAAGAGATTTGAGGCTTGTAGTGGTGTGAATAGTGAATTCCTGTAGCTTGTGTACAGTAATCACTGAAGGTGTTTTTGTACTCTAAATCAGCCATGCAGCAAACATTCAGAGTTCAGATCACAATTGTTTTATTTCTTTTATTAGCTTAGTTAGTCAGGGAGAGCAGGAAAGCATGTCAGCAGAGGAGTATGTCAAACTCACAAGGAGCCAGTTGGCTGAGATGTTCCAGGCGAAAGGACTGGTACATGGAAACCTGACTAAAGCAGGCATGATTGCAGCTTTGGTCACAGCTGCATCTGAGAATAGCAACCAGGAAGATGATCAGACTGGCCATGGAGATGTAAAACACTCAGAGAATGGACAACTCAACTTTTTTACAGAAGACTTAAAAAAAAAAAATCCATCTGTCAGTAAAGAGATTTTAGTAGGGCGGCCATGGTGGTACAGTGGTTAGCATTGTCACCTCACAGCAAGAGGTTCTCCGGTTCGATCCTCGGCTGGGGTACCTTCTGTGCGGAGTCTGCATGTCCTCCCTGTGGTCGCATGGGTTTCCTCCAGGTGCTCCGGTTTCCTCCCACATCCCAAAGACATGCTGTAGGTGGATTGGACACTCTAAAATAAAATTGGCCCTAGGTGTGAGTGTGTGCATGTGTGTGCCTTCTGTGGAAGGTTGGGTGCCAGGCTGACAACTCGACACTGTAAAACTCTACTGCCAATCATGAGCAGACAGGTAATCCGCTGTGGCGACCTCTAACTGGGAAAAGCTGAAAGAAGAAGAAGACTAAAGCAATTTGAGTTGGAAGCCAAGTGTTTGGAAATCGAAGCAGCAGAGGGACTGAAGCATCTAGAGAGTGAGGAAAATGGGAAACTGCTACACCTGGAAGCTGAGGAGAAGGAGAGGCAGAAAGCAACACAAAAAGGAGATGCTGACTCTTCACCAAAGTCATGGAGGAAATGGGAAAGGGAATAACTGAATCCTAGAAGCAACAAAGGTCAGTAAATTTCTTCCACAGTTTACAGAGGGGGGTAATTTTGATAGTTTCATGCATATGTTTGAGAGAGTATGTAAACAATAAGATATTGACAAAAGACTCTGGGTATGGTTCCTGACCCCCTTATTCTATGGTAAAACTGTAACTATTTTGTCCAAATTCTCTGACAATGATTTATTAAATTATAATCCTGTAAAGAATTGTTTGCTAGAATTTTTTAAGCTAACACCTGAGGCATATAGGAAAAAGTTTCGTAAGCATAGACGCAAGGCAGATGAAAGTGTGTGTGAATACGTTGCTGAACTAAGCACTTATTTTCATAGGTGGGTGAGTGGATGTCAGCTCACCACTTTTGAAAGGCTGGCAGACTTTTTGGTGAGGGGAACAAACCCTTAGTACTTTGCCTGAGGACATAAGGATCTGGTTAGCTGATAGACAATGCTCAACTGCAGATGAGTTGGGGAAGAAGGGAGACCTATACTTAGCAAGCAGGGCATCCCTGCACAGGAAAGGGACACCCAGTGCTTCTCATGGGTCTAAGGGAACCCATGGGGGGCAGCCCAGACTGCCCCAACAGAATCTGCCAGTAGCAGAGAAAGCCACTAGTCCAGGTACACATCCAGGACCTAGGGTTAAATGTTCTGAATGCAACCAGTGGGGCCATGTGGCATATAGATGTCCACAGAGGCAAGGTGGGGAATGAAAGGTGAGAGAGCCAGTAAGTGGGAATGACAAAATGCCAATAGTACGCTGTCTTCAGACAACAAGGGTACCAAACTACAATCCTGCAGATGCCTTGATAGGGAAGGATTTTGATAATGCAGTACCGTGTGTTAATGCACTTGCATGCAGTCAGGCTAGGAGACAAGCATGTTGGTCTGGTAGCCTGGGGGAGACCCAGACAGACCGCACACTTGGAGCTAAGACTAGTGAGGTGGTCACTTCAGGGAGGGAGCTACCCGGTAGCAGTGAGACTGAAGGGCAGCCACAGCTGCTTGTTGGTATTGATAGTCCCTTGGACAGAGTGACTGCAAGGGCAGAGGTGAGTAGTAGTACCTGGGCTGACAGTGAGGCACCTCTGTCAAGTGATACCAGACTTCCTGTGGAAGGGGAGCTGGGAAGGGTTACAAAGAGAGAGTTGAGACAGGCTTAGCTCTCAGACCCTACATTGCAAGGCCTGAGGCAGGTAGCTAGTGAGGCACCTGATTCTCAAGGGAAGGGGAATGTATATACTGAGACAAAGGGTTACTGTATAGAGAGTGGACCCCTGAGGGAGGCCTAGAAGGTGAGAGGATGCAGCAGTTGGTAGTGCCTAGAGCCTATGGTCTGGCACTTCTAGCCATAGCCCATGATATTCCCTTTGCAGGTCATATGGGCATAAAATGTACAAAGAGACATATTATGTAGAACTTCTATTGGCCTGGAATTTCCAGAGATGTAACAGAGTACTGCAGGACCTGTGAGGAGTGCCAAAAGGTAGGCAAGGCAGGAGACAAGGTGAATGCTCCTTTGATGCCTTTGCCTGTGATTGAGGAGCCATTTCAGAGGGTAGCTATGGATATTGTGGGGCTTCTGAGTACCCCAAGTTCCACAGGAAACAAGTATATCCTAGTGGTAGTAGATTATGCTACAAGATACCCTGAGCCAGTCGCTTTGTCCTCCATTGAGGCAGAAAATGTGGCAAATTTTCAGCAGGGTAGGCTATTCCAAAAGAAATACTGACTGGCAGAGGTGCCAATTTCATGTCAGAGCTGCTGGCTTGTCTGTGGAAGTACTGTGGGGTGAAGCACCTAAAGACCACCCCCTACCATCCCCAGACTAATGGCCTTATTGAGAGGTTGAACTCTACACTCAAGTCCATGCTACAGGCATTTGCAGACCAGTTTAAGAAGGACTGGGACAAATATTTGCCCCATCTGTTGTTTTCTTAAAGAGAGGTTTCCCAGGAATCCACAGGTTTTTCACCCTTTGAGTTGTTGTATGAGCATAGGGTGAGGGAGCCTCTAGATTTAATTTGAGATGAGTGGGAGGGGGAATATGTATCCCACAAGAATTCTGTTGTGGCATATGTCCTAAACCTCAGGACAAGGCTCAGGGAACTCATGGGCTTGGCCCAGGAGAACCTGGCAGAAGCCTAACAACAGAAAAAGGTCTGGTATGACAGGAATGCCTGCACCAGAGAGTTTGCTGTAGGGCAGCAGGTAATGGTTCTCATTTCTGTCAGACACAAAAAGCTGCAGGCAGCTTGGGAGGGACCCTACAAGGTAGTAAGGAAGGTCAGTGGTGTTAACTACATGATAGAACTGCTAGGCAGGAGGCAGGGGCACAAATTATACCATGTTAACATGAATAAACTTTACCATGATAGGGAGACCCTTGTGCTGAGTATTTGCAGTGGATTGCAGGGGGAGTCGGTGGGAGATCTGGTGACTGATCTCCTCAGTGAGCCTCAGACTGACAACTCAGTGGAAGGGCTAGCAATGTTCCAGCAGCTATATCCTTCCCAGGTTCAAGAAATCCAAGCAGTGTTACAGGAGTTTGGGGACATGTTCACTGAGAAACCAGGGTGCACCCACCTGGTGTAGCACCAGGTGGATACAGGACCCCAGAGGCCTATTTGGCAGGCCCTTTATAGTGTGCCTGAGAGAGTCAAACAGACTGAGGGAGGAGATACAGGAAATGTTGGAACTAGGGGTAATTCAGAAGTCTAACAGTCCCTGGGCCTCCACAGTGGTGCCGGTGCCAAAGAAGGATGGCAACACCAGGTTCTGTGTGGACTAGAAGAAATTACCCCATGCCTAGGACAGATGAAGTCCTAGAGCAGCTGGGTGGGGCTAAGTATCTTACCACCATTAATCTTACCAAGGGCTACTGGCAGGTGGCCTTGACTCCCAGTGCCAGAGGTCAGCTTTTGTGACTCCTTTTGGCTTGTATGAGTTCACAAAGATGCCCTTTGGGATGATAAATGCCCCAGCAACTTTCCAGAGGCTGGTAGATCATATCCTAGTAGGAGCAGGAGGGTTTGCCCTTGCTTACCTAGATGATATTGCCATCTACAGTCATTCCTGGCAAGAGCACCTTCAACAGACATCTTCTCTGAATCACTGATGAGGTCATCCTGTCAAAAGTGTACTTTCTCCCCTACACAACCGTTAATGAATCCCAGAGTAAGAGTAAATTTCTTGCATCAGGAGAGCTGTATGTTTTGTCCCCATGTAAAACATCCTCAGAATGTCATTTTTAAAAGAATCAGTCATTCAAGATAAAGAATCCATGTTAGAACATGTATATTTTATTTCCTGAAGGATGTAGAAGGATTTCCAGCCAGGCTTGTAAGTCACATCCAACTCCTACAGTGGTCCTGTGAACAGCCAACTCCCATCCATGGAGATTCCTAAGCAAGTAAGGAATGGAAGCAGATTTCCAGACCTTTCTTCCACTGGATACACACACAGACACACACACACACACACACATGCTTACAAGAGCTGCATGCAGACCTATGAAAAATGTAAAGTCGCCATTCAGCTTACTGTATTTCATTGATATGTGGCAGAAAATTTGAGTAGCTTGAGAAAACCAGCATTTACACATGACTGATATATAGACTCAACACAGAAAGCACCTCAGCTATCAGGTGGACCACAGAACCTCTTATTGTAAGTTGACAGTGCTATCCACTGTATCTCTCATAGAAGGCTTTACTCCCACTGAAAACATCCATCAAAATGTTATTTTTAAATATTCATACATCTGAGCTCATGAAATCTATCTCTGAATAAATGGGCTTTAACCATATGTATTCTATCCACTATGTATTATCTAATAAAACAGCCTACACTTTTTGGTGCAGTACTGTGAAATCACATGAATAAGTCACACAAACAGGGCTTTTGCTAATAGCATTACTATGACTGCAACTCAAGTGGAGTGATGTATTCTGTAGGGTCTACTTTCATAGACCGAACGTACGAATCACCAACACACATTTTCCCCACCCCAAACAAGCGACAACACACCACACTGACAACTCAACATACCGAACACCAAAACACCGACACAAAAAATGCCAAATACACATTGCACACAACAACATATCCACTAACCTTAACCTAAACCCTAACCCTAACGTCCGACACTACCGCACACTTACCCAACCCGCACCCTAACCCTAACTCACTTAACACACCCCTAAACCCCAACACCGTCACTATCGCACACTCACCCTACCTGCACCCTAACCCTAACTCACTTAACACACCCTAAAACATTCAGCCCATCACTATCGCACACTCACTCCACCCGCATTCTAACCCTAACACACTTAACACTACCCTACACAGCTCTACGTCACTTCCACACACTTACCTCACCGGAACCCTTAGTCCGACACCACCGCACACTCACATTTTCCACACACTATCCTAAAATCCCTCAGTATCGTACACTTACCTGTCCGCTCCCCAATACTACATCTGTCACTTTCGCACACTTACCGTATCGCGCTCACACGCTGCCGTTGTCGGTCTCTCAGCCGTCGGGATATCGCGTTTTCGGTAACCTACCTGTTCGGTCGTTCCGTCTCGGTCTTCCGGGTGTCGGTAAAGTGGCGCTTCGGTCTATGAAAGTAGACCCATTCTGTAACATGCCTGTCTTGTCAGAGCCTCTACAATGGTAATATTATAAGGAAACTGTCTGCAAGAATTTGTAAGCATGTATATGTAAAAAATAAACATAAATAAAAACATTATTTTATTAAATATAGCGCATTTTGTGATAATTTCAAGAAAGCATTATTTTGAAGTATTGGACCATGTAAAATACAATCAGAGAGTGGGAGACTTTAGCAGTCTCCTGATCAGCTTGGATTCCAGTGGTTTCAGGCTGATAAACCTGTAAGTCTGAATATGCATCATAATTTTAGTATATTAAAAATTAGACCTTATAAAGAACAAGGTCCCATCACTTTTAATATGATACTGTCACTAAATCTTGTTAAAAATGTTTTCTTCACAAACATGTTCTCTGTTATCAACATCCCTTTGCATAATTGGCATATTTTTCTTTTATTAAAGGATTTTTTTAAATAATGTTAAATAGTGACTCATTTGATTTTACGATCTTGTTTTTATTTGGTAGTTATTGACTCCTGTGATTCTTAAAGGAAAACTCCACCTTAGAACTAAAACAAAATGATTTTTTTTACTCTTTGTTTTCTGAGCTATTTTAACACCCCAGCATCCCGAGTGTTTCTTTTAGAATTGTAATATGTTTTCCCACAAATGGCTGCCAATGGGGCTTATAAAAATTAGTGTGATCTTGTTTTTCTTCAAACCTTTATCTTACCTATAATCCATTTCATGTCTACTTTATATGAGTCACTCTAGACATAAGGAAGTAATCATGTATTCCTATGCCACTGACATATAATGGGATTAGCGTCAATCACTGATCTTGTATACCTCCTGACTTAGGACTACTTCATTTTCCCCTAGACTGACTCTAATTTATGTTGGTCTTAGAGTTCGTTTTACACTATACTAAGGAGTTATACAGCTGCAACCAAAAAAGTAGCTAAATTGCAGGCCTTTATTCAAAGTATCCTTTTGTGGTCCAAGATGAATTGACAGCCCCCTCACCAACACTATTTCTTAGTGTCAAAACTATCACTGCATTTAGAGATCCTTACAATTGTATGGGTGACAGCCACTACTAGAAACAAGCAGATTAATTTTGTTCCCCAGTGCCTGCAGTGGAAAGATTTTTACTTTTACTTATTTATTTATTTATTTTACCTGAACGTTGTAGAAAATGTTTTATTTTCATTTGTTTTATAGCTAATGTCATTTTCTTTTTCCCCCATACTAAGTCTACAGCAAAATATGACCCACTTTCTATTCCTTAACTTTGGATAACTACTTTTTTTCTGAGGCACAGATGTCCTATAGCATTTTATATTCCATCTTTTCTTATTATTTTTCTCATATAGTAATTCATTAAAGTTCAGGAAAGTCACTCATCTGCAAACTTGACTGTTTGATAATGACACAGAAAAATTAAGAGAGTGGAAAATAATTCTATTTCCTAGTCCCAGCAGTGAAATGTTTTTTGTTTTTTTTTGTTTTTTTTGTTTTTTTTTTTTGGGGGAGGGGGGTGCTGAACATTGTAGTAAATTCTTTATCAGTTACATTTGTTTTATAACTACTTTCATTTTCTTTTTCTCCTTACTATGCTGTTCTTTAATTATACAGCCAGATATGGCTAACTTTCTGTTCTTTACCTTTCAATAATGTTTGCCTCACAGATTCTTCTGGCATTATGTTTTTTTTCTCTTGTAATGTTATTCTTTTCATTTAACTGATTTGTTAATGTAAACCACAATCACTCTGCCACTAACTGACTTCTTGATAATGACATAATTCCTACTTATGCTGTGGACCTTGTAAGACTTGAACATTACTATGTGTACTTTTGAAGGAAACTGTACTCTTGATGGTTAAAACTATCCATGAATTGAGGCATGCAGCAACCCATTGCTGTTCCTCTAACTGAACTTGTGATATGTCTGGCAGTAAGTGCAGAAAACTAAAGTTCTGCCTCCAGTGCTAACACTACACAGCTTGAATCTTTCTATCTTCATTTCCCTACTGTGTGACCTTGAGCAAGTCGCTTAACCAGGCAGTACTTTGCAGCAAAGGGGAATATGAGCTAGTCTCCCTAATGGTCTCATGGACTGCATGTTTAGCAACTTTGTATGAACCTATGCCCCTATCTCTTTATTCCTTTTTTCATTACACATCACAACTATCACAACATTGTTACTAATCTATGCTTCTTCATTCTTTTATTGGCTATGGTGGCTGTGGTTTCAGTATGTGTCCAAAACATTCATACCTTTTCACTGCATGTTAATCTTTTCTGTAATGTTTTTCCCTTGTCATAATTGCAGTGGTGATGTGTTTAATATATAAAATATTTCCTTTCTGCTGTGTCTTTGCCACTCCTTTCCATTTTCTGCACATTTTCCCACAGTTGACTATTATATGAAATTATGTTATGAATGATATTCTTTTGTTCATGTACTCTTTTACATTTGTTTGTCATCTGTGTATGTTTTGACCTTTGCATGGTTCATGAGTTTACTGCCTGCCAAGTAAACATCTCTTGTGAAATGATGTGCATAGCTACTTTAAGGATGCTTAATTCTAAAGAGGGGCAGTCATCTGACTACCCACTAATATGTTCTTCTACCCCTTTAAAACACCACAATTGTCAAGCTAGAAAACAATGATTTGGTGACCAATATGAACAACACAGGCAATGCCGATGAGACAAGCAAAAATGGCTGTCAAAAAACATGATCCATTCAAAACATATTACACATAGTCGGCATTCTCCTTGGACAATGGTAGAAAAGGTACAGTACAAATTCAAGAGTGTCTGCTCATCATCTGTTTTCTCCACCACCTGCACATTCCTTGGAACTATGGTATGTTGTTAATGCACTTAATATTTTTAAGAAGTATTGTAGTATAGTTTGTCAAGCCCATTTCTCCCATTGTTTATCCCAGTGATGCACAGGAATGAATACTTCACCATGACTCTTATCTTCCATACTCTTCAGCAACAACTTGTCTGCTCTTTCTGTTGTGCTTTTAGTCTTCCCATTCAATTTATAAGTCAATTGTATTCCTTGTTTATGTAAATTTGTCAGAAGAGGTGACAACTACATTTGAAACCTTAACTGATCTAATTGCTTTGTTTTGCTATGCAAGGCATGGCTACATTGGAAGCAGCTGTGAATCAGTGTAAGGTCTCTCCCAGTCTTAAATAAAGACAGTGTATAACAGTTTCAGACCTCTGTCTGTTTTATAACAGCTGCTGAGATCCTGACATCAGCAGGACTAATTATCCTATAATTGTCAGCAGTACCTGACAGGGTAAACTACAGATTTCTCTATGCCTGTGGTATGCCTTGCAGGCATAGAGAAATTCATCTGCAAAGTATGTCAGAAGTTAAGCTTAAAAAAAGTGGGTGAGCTTTCCTTTCCTTTGATTCTAAGGCAAGGAAATGAAAGTTTTATAAAGTACAAGCAGGTTTCTGGTACCTACACAATACTAGAACCATATTATAGGGAGAAAAGCATCCTAAGGACTGAGTTAAACTGTAGGAAAAGGTGAAATTTTCTTTAAATATGCATATGACAGCTGATGCATTACAGGGAAAGGTTTTGTGCCAATGAGCTCTGTACCTATTTACATGAAAGGGCTATACATGACAATCCTTGTGTAAATCTGTGTCTTCTCATCCAGTTATCAAGATTAGCCTGAAAGGTAGTCAAAGAAGTATTTTGTTTGACCTGTAGTGGTAACTTATTTCACAGATAGGGATACATTGAATTAGGAACCTATTTCTCTCACAAGTCTTATTTAGGTCCCTAGTGTTAGTTTTTGTAGAGTCTCTGGCTTTGGAAAGAACCAGAAGGTCAAATAGGATAGGGTCAATGTGGCTTGGAAAGTGAGACACAGGTCACCTTGCAGCAACCTGTAGGTTGTGAAGTATATGGAGAATTGTCCAAATATTTTGGGATAGCTGAAGTATGCAAAATCTTATCTTGGTAAGGTTTATCTTTGGGGCCTTTCTACTTGACCAGTAAGCTTTGATTTAAACATTACCAAAGGGGGCATTTTTGTCAATGATGGTTCTGATAAAGGAAGAGTGTAGTGGCATGGTGTGTTCTTTAGTTCTTGAAAATATTCTCATAGAAATTAACGGGTGGGAAATTGGCTAGGCATAGAATGGCCCATAATGCAGCTAGCCTAGTACTTACCTCTGAACCTTGTTCTTTAAGGGTAGGCGGGATTGGCATAAAGAGGAGCATGAATTGGCAAAATGGTTAAGGTGTTTACCTCACAAACAGGGTACAGGGTTTGATTCTCACCTTTGAGGGACATTGGCTAGGCTTAAAATGGCTCACAAGGGCAGCTAGCCTAATACTGAACTAAATATTTTTTTTTTTGACAATGCCGGGAACATGATGATTGAATGAAAGAAAACTGACCATGTAAATATCCAGATCTGCTATGACCATGTCTGTCTGTCTAAAGAGGAGTACCATTTATAACATTTGCGGTGGAAAGAGCTTTTTTGGTGAATGCTACTACACTGTGCTTTTCTTTTACTACATTTATTTTGAAACTGTTTTCAGTACACCAGATATGTCCATATTCCAGCCCTTGCTGGAGATGTTCAGTATCATTGGATGAGCAGATAATAGTCTACAGCTTGCATTCCAGTCATTCCCAAACTTGGTCAATCATACTTCTGGAATATTGGACTTGACCTGCAAAATTAATGTCAAACAGGAGATGGACCAGCACTGATCCCTGTTTAGCAAGGCAAGCAAAACAAAGCAAAGCAAAGCAAAACTTTAGTGTCATTCAGACCGTACAACCAAAAAGTGAACAGCTGAGCAAAATGATGTTCCTTCTAGTTCATTCATACACAGCACAGACCATTACAACAAGAATACAAGCACATAAATCACATAAACAATATACACACACATAACAGAGAGTCCCAGTCAACTGAAGCTCCATCTTCACACTGGTAAGATCCAGTCCAGTTCCACCGCTCCAACAAAACAAATATTCAAAAGTCCAGATCAGCTCACATCCAAGCTGACAGTTGGGTCTCCATCATCCAGCCCCATCCAGGCCAATGAACACAGTGTCCATAATCACAGTTTCCATCCACCATCCACTCCTACACCAACCTCATCTCTGCCAGCAATAGTCCAGTTCCACTTGCACAAACCACTCAGATCTAGCACAACACCCTCCAACACCATCCAGCACTGAGGCTCCACCATCCAGTCCTCTTGGCTTGTCTCTCCACACACAGACCCAAACAGCCATGACCACACCAACCATTCCACCACTTCAACCACTCCAAGCCACCTGACCAAATCCCAACAGTCCAAAGTCCAGCCGATCCACTGATTGACCGACACCACGGCCACCTCCTCTCTACAATCAACCACCAGCGACCCAGAAAAAATGGTCCAACCATGGAAAACAGCAACAAAACACAAAATGAACAATGGGATCCAAAGAGGTTGCTATCACACAAGGCACTGCCATCTTACATTAAGATGTCAAGAGTTAAGAGTTGTACAGCAGCTTTCACAACCTGGAATCTAACAGACAGCCAACTTGAAATCCAGTAAATAACAGGGGCTTGCATTGTTTGTCTAATGTTTTAACAATGCTGGCATGGGGGATAGTGCCAAAAGTCCTGGCCAGATAAAGATAAGCCATGTGCACTGAGTGACCACTGTCCACAGCCTCTGTAACATTTTCTAAAGAAGCTTACTAGGTTCATGAGAAAGGCTCTGACCTTCACAAAACAAAACCAATGGGTGTCTACATCAGTTAAGTTGCCTCTGTCTGCACAAATGAGTTCTGTTGTGATGCGTTCTATGGCTTCACATATAAGGCTGATGAGGCTAATGGGCCTATAATTGTCTGGATCAGCAGAGAGGCCTGCCTTGAGCAGAAGAGTCACATTGACTGTTATGCAGACATCAGTCACAAATCCTTGGGATAGTATGAAGCAGAGTGATGGCTGGCTTATCTAATGGAAGACCTTTCTTTTTACAAGAAAGGAGAACTAAGTGCCCTGTATGCCTATGTGCCCCTCAGCTGTAACTTGAGTAGGAAAAAATATGTGTTAACCTTTTAAAAAGTGCAGCATTTGTAGTAAAGGGGTTGCTACAACTTACATGACACATGAAGTGCTGAATCAAACATTTCAGTCCTGACTGCCAAAGCAGTATTGAAATGTATTTCCATCCTGGCATTCAGAAATACAAGTACTACCCTACTGATTGATCTGCATCTGCAGATCATGCCTCTTAACTCCTTGAGACTGCTCCCTTCACCCCACTCCAGCTGTACTTCTGAGATGAAGCTGAACAGTTTATGTAGATGCTCAGATACTGCATACATGGCACTGAAGAGAATGCAGCCTGGTATGTTGTCTGGTCTCACTGAAGTAATATTTTCAGTCCTCACAAGGATTTTAAGACTTCCTCCAAGGTGATTTCAGGACAAACTAAATTTTCTGGTATATGGGGGGGGGGGGGGGTAACAATGTGGATAGGTAGGGGAAAATTAGCACTACATTTGTCTTTCGTATTGGCTATATCCTTTGGTGTGAAATATGTGATAGCATAATAAATGAGGTCAGTGCATTGTAAATCATTATTCCTTAATTTTCTGATGTAATCACATACAGGTTTTCCTTTGGTATATGTAGCAAGCATAAGCTCATACACTGCTATACAGTTTATCCTATCAGTTGCTAAATTATTTTTTTATGTATGTGCGCAAACAAAAAATAATGCAGGTGATGGAATGCTGACTTGTTTCAGATGTAACATATACTCAGACGTCAAGCCACAACCTAAAACAGGTTATTTAGGTATATGAGATAAACCTTTACACATGAGCAATTATGTGAGTTTGATCAAATTCCATGGTATCAGATTTTGTTCAACCAAGTGACATTCAGCAAAACAAGAGTTTGTAAATTTGGCCAGATCCATAAGTAGGAATATATAATACATAGGATCAGCAGATATGAGTTATGTGTCTTGACATTATCAATACTTCAGAAAAAAAAAACATAATTTAGTAGTGTAATTGCAGTTCTGACCATAAGTAGAAACACATGAAAAAGTGAATTCATCTTCACACTGTGCTGTACAGTAAAATATAGTTGAAATTGACTACTCTTGATACAACTAATGATAATATGAACATGTTAGCTATCATGCTTGATTGTTTACTTTTTCACAAATAGGTCACTTTTTAAACCAAGAATAATATGTGCTTTGTCTTTCGAGTGGGTCTTATTAGCATCCCCTTTCCCTTTTTCAATAACCACACCAATGTACTATTGATCATGCTTTTATTCTCAGGGACAAATATTGGATTTTATTCCCATGGTTGCATAATTATATTGTGAATGTCCATGGCTTTATTAAATTCCATCAATATTTTATACTCGGTGCAGAAATGTGATTCCATGCTAAAGCAAATATAACTGTTTTCAAAGAAGAGATGTGACAGACTGAGTGAAGTTTGCAATTGTCTTTCAGTAAAACAAGCAGAAAGATTTATTAAGTTGTGTTAAATTTAATTGTTTCTATTATAAAATATTGTGCAAAAAAATTTCCAGTAACTCTTACAGCAAGTAAAATTTGTATTGTACAAAATAAAGTATTGCTTTCAGTGGAAATACAACATAGCTGTTAAAAAGTGAGCCTAGCTTTATAAACATGTGCACATTTCCAGTGCTCAAAGCTTACTGGTCCTTGAAATACAAGTTCAAGTTAAAAGAATGCATTACTCTTTTACTTTTCCATCTGAGGAGGTATATGACTGTGCATACATGAATTCTTAAATTCAGATTAAATAAAATATATATGTGTGTGTGTGTGTGTGTGTGTGTGTGTGTGTGTGTGTGTGTGTGTGTGTGTGTGTGTGTGTGTGTGTGTGTGTGTACACACACACACACACACACACACACACACACACACACACACACACACACACACACACACTCACACACACACACACACGTATATATGGGTCGACAAACCCAAATGGCGATTTTAACCAGGGTAAGTAAATATGTGGCAAACAGTAAATTAAACTCATGCTGAGGTAAGTAAAAATCACCTAGGTGGGGAGACTACACTCCTCACACCCCCCTAAGTATACCAACTCTGGGATCGCACTGCAGTAGAGAACAGGTCATGTTGGCCACATATTTACTTAACCTGTTTAAAATTGCCATTCAGGTTTCGGAACTTTTTTGATTTTCGTCTCGATATTTTGAAAGCCAGTTTTCTGAGAGTTGGGCTTTAAAAGTAGACCCATATACATATATATATATATATATATATATATATATATATATATATATATATATATATATATATATATATTCTGGACCTCTTTAACGTATAGACAGAGACTGTTTTAAAAGACATTCTCCGGGATTCACTAATCCTCCGTGCAAGACTAAATTAGTCTTACACGGAAACTGCAGCCTAAGAGTAAGATGTCAGCGTGCCATGCATATTCATGAGGGCACACTGACTCAACTCTAACATGGAGCGTGCACGAGTACAGGGGGTGAGTCGGACTGCTGAGCAGTCCAAAAATCCACGCCCCTGCAAGTCCCTCAATCGGCAAATGTCAACTGACATGACCGAGTCCGCTCAAATGTGTACATACCCAACACTACACTCCCCCACATTCTAAACCCCTGTACAATTAGAAAATGTAAAACTTTTTTTTTATTATTATTATTCCCAATATAGCTGCCCACATTTGCGCTTGTTTGCGTGGGTTTCCCCATTGCTTAGCTACAGTTAGCAGACATCGAAGAGGATAATAAGAAACTTATATGCAAATTAAGCCCAATAGCATAGTGGTAGAGCCTTCGCACAAAGAGGAAGCATTCCCGGTTCGAGTCCCACCACTCCCCTTTCTATTTTCTGTAGGAAATCTATATATAAAAATAATTCCTGACATTTATCTGTTAAATGTTAGTAAAAAGCATTGAAATGGCCTATGTAGTAGTGAACGATATTTTATATATATATATATATATATATATATATATATATATATATATATAAGAAGGTGAAATGGTTATGCATACTGATGAATGCATAAGTAAAGTATCTTAAGCAATGTGAAGCATTGCTAAGAAAAGTTTACCAATATTAAGCACATTTAAGTATAATTGCTCATAGCTTAGCATTGCTTTAACTAGCGCAATAGTTTTGCACGTAGCTGCGCATCGCACCAACTAGCACAAACAGAACATGTTTGCGCATAGCTGCACACCGCGCAAACTAGCACAATATCGGAAAACGTCGGGCAACGTCGAGCAACGTAGAGCACCGTAGAGCAACATAGAGCAGCACTGGGCAAAGTTGAGCAAAGTCTGCTAAACACAGCCACATCTCCTAGCCGGTCTGGCCAGTAGTAAAATAAAAAGCAATGACAGGCCTCGAACCCGGGACACTGTGCACCAAAATCACAGTACTAAACCACTAAACCATGACAGCTTTTCATATGCATGCACTTTCAACACACACATACATATCAATGGAAGTTTACCCATTGCTAAGCAGGTGTGCCTTCAGATGAGATTTTTCAAAACTGGCCAATCACAAATAAGGGCGTGAAATGAGGCATATTTAAGCTCCAAAGGCAGGAATACTTGCCATAACTGATTGTAGCTCCCATCTGCAGTCAGCATGGCTGGTGTTGGAGAGGGCTCTCGATTTTGAGCGCAACGTTGGGGCATTGAGGAGTCAAAAGTAATGGTTTGGCTCCTCGTCCATAATCATGATGAGAGACTCCTGCAGGGCCAGTTCCAGGGCACCCAATACAAAGTGGAAGCCTGGAACCATCTGGCTCATGATCTCACCAGTGCCACAGGCGTCCCTCGGACTGGTGAGCAGGTCAGACACCACTACTCAGACCTGAAGAGACGCAAGGAGGACCAACTGAACCAGTGGATACAGGAGGCCCATGGGATTGAAAATGCCCCACTACTGAGTAGGTAGCCATGGAATGAAGTATGTAAGAATTGCTATCGTGGTCTATATTATGGATATGTATGTCTCAATATCACTTCATTTACTTCACAGCTGCAGATGTCCATGCTGCGAATCAGCAAGCCTATGCAGATAGGCTGCTAAGGCTGCGCCACCAGGCAGGTTAGTAATTATTCTGCATGTATTGTTATATAAAATAAGTGAGAGAGCCTGAAAAAGAGTGTTGTACCCATTAGTAAAGGTATAATAAGTCTTGAATAATTTCTCTACATGTACTGTTATATAAAATAAGTGAGAAAGCCTGAAAAAGAGTGTTGTAACCCATTAATAAAGGTATAATACATCTTGAATAAGTCTTCTGCATGCACTGATATATCAAATAAATGAGAGAGCCTCTAGAAAAGTGTGCAATGTAATTAATAAAGGTATAATTCCTGGAGTGTGTCCGTGTCACTTTCTTCGATATGTTGTAGTACTCTTGCATTATAGAAATAGTACTGTTGTATTAAGCGCTGTCAACCCACACTTGGGTAGGCCCATATAAAGTGGATGAAGGGAGTGCCAGTAGCTGTGAAGCATATATACAGTCCTCAACTGTTGGTTCATGGCCGGCATGTACAGGTTAATCTGGCACATGAGTAGCTTGTTATTGTGTTCCCCAGAAATGTCAGTGTGCTGCTAGAAATGTAGGGGGCTGTTAAAATATAACTGATAATGTCACCTTTACACATCCAGATGTGTAGATATATACATATAAATAAAATATATAAGTATGTAGCAGTAACATCTGCATCCTGGACAGTTTGTATGTCAGATACAGGTCAGGTATATAAAGAACTAACAAAACCAATTTCACAATTTAACGGACATTGCCTAGTGTAATAATACATGTAGGGGATATATACTTGCAGTCAATAGGAATGTAGTGTAAACTATAAGTATATATAAGTTAATGGAGGTATTTTTTTACACCCTAATGTATGTGCATAAACAATGCAATTCCACACCTCAATGGGTATGTCTAATCTCAAAACATTTGTTGGGACATATGTCCTATTGGTTTATAAATATCTGCATTTACTTTGATGCATGTGCTCTGTTCAAATACCACAATCTTGGTGGCCTGTTGCCACCAATCAATCCTGCATGCTGTTGGAATGTCCACTGTTGTTTTATATATGCATGTGTTATGCTTGCTGTTCAACTGTTGGAACTCTGGTGTGTTGGGTTAATGGGAATACTACTGCATGCTGTTACAACTAATTTGGAATGCTGTTAGATGTTACCAACCCATATTGTCATTAAATCCTCCTAAACATAGAACGTATGGGAAGGCCGGTCCCAGCAGACCCACCTGTCCCACCTCAGCTGGCGATGGCACGTGGCACCAGCAGGTCTGGTGCCCAGCCCGGGACCTCCTCCTCCATTGGCCCTGTGCCACCTTTGGATGGAAGCACTGCAGGGGATGGGGCTCGTCCCCCCCCATGCAAGCGTGGCTGGAGGAGGGCCACCTATCACCCTCCGAACGGTCCGGGTTGTGGTGCGTAGGGAGCTCGAGCGTTCAGTCGCTGATCCTCTACACCAGCGTGAGGCACAAGTGGCGTGACTCACAGGTGAGCCTGCCCCTCCTACTCAGCCCCCAGCACAGCCACCCCCTGGGCTGTGAAGGTGCAGTGGTGACTGCCCATGGGTGGGGATCTCAGTTCCACTGTTGCCATCTGTGGGCTCATGGGCTTGCGATTTCCAAACATCCTTCCCCATCAATGGTGTTCACCCACCACATGTGTCATATTCTACCCCTGTATGCATCTTGTTTGTCTTGTCTGTTTACCTCCCCAACCTACCTCCCCAAATATACCTACTTCCCCCACCCCACATTCCACTCTCACCTAAAAAAAAAAGGGCAATCTGCTCCCAAAAAAAATTACGCCCCATACATAGCTGCCCATTTTGCACACATGTCCACTGGACACATAAACTGATATTTAATTGGCAGTACAACATACTTTGTTGTCCTCACCCCTCTCTCAGGGGTGGAAGGTTTCATATTTCTCTCCAAATGTATTGCATATGCACAGCTGTTGCTGTTAAAGAAATGGGCAGCTATGGACCTTCCCTACACCCATCCTGCACAGCCCGAGCTTTTTTCCCTTCTGTCTTTCCCTCTTTGTGCTCCTTTTTCACCACTTTCCTATCTCCCCATTTTCTTTTCTTTCAAAGAAATGAGCATGGGGGTTAGCGAGAGTAAGCACTTTTAAGCAGTAGTTAGCGGGTTTGTGCGAGTGTGCACTTGTGTGCACTTAGCTAAGTATTGCTAAGCTTTGCGCAAACCCACTCAAACCCACTTACAACTGCTTAAAAGTGCCTTAATCACCTTGCATGTGAGGGCCCTTGTTCTGATCAGCAGCAAAATAAAACACCTCTGTCAGTCTCAAACCCCCGGCCCTTGGACACACTAGACTGCATGAAGTACCACTAAGCCACAGTAGATATACAGCAGGTTGTTACTGAAATAGATATATCATGCATCTGAATGAGTGACTGTAAAGGAAAGATAGGAATGCCATAACACAAAACCTGTTCTATGGAACTTTACCAGCAGTTGTGGAATTGCATTACATGACTGTGATAAAAGAACCAGCCATTCTAGCAGTAAATAATGTTACAGCAGCACTTTACACCCCCCACATAGTATCATAGCAGGACAATCCCCACCCAAATGTACAATATACCTGTGTGTTCAGGGTCCACCAAGGATGTAGGTAGGCATACTCAGTACTGGAATTGTCCAGTTTTCTTGAGCATCCTGTGCTAATGTCAACAATAAAAAAGCACAAACTGTGCAGAAGTGAGTACATTAATATTCACAGTATAGCAGTTCACAAACAGTTCATGTGCCAAATGAATACATCTCAATAACTACTTATGTATGGCAGTTAATTGTATAAGTAGAAAAGAAATTACATACTCCCATGTATCTTATGTTAGCATTTGTAGGGGTGAGTACAATTCTACACTGACAAATGTGTACTGGAAGTGGCAACATTCAGGTCTGAGTACAACATTTAAATCACTGGCTACACCCTAGCTTCAGATATGAGAAGTATACCAACCTTCTGACTTAAACAACGGTGTCCACAGCAAACAAGCATAGGCCCCACTTTGGAAAGCTGAAAGGGCTATGCCTACCTGACTTAGCAATTTATAGCATTGGGTTGCTATGACAGTGAGTACTGCAATTACCACACAGCAGGCTGCATGCAATTACCAAATGGTGGCCACCAACTGATGCACAGGCCATCACATGCACATGTCCAGATACCTATAAAAGCAGGCTGTACTTGCTGTCCACACATGCAATCATTCCATCGCAGCTATTGAGAGTGAGAGAGAGAGAGAGAGAGAGACACACACCCACCCACATCAACCTCAACATCAACAGAAAAAAAAAAAAATTAAAAGACACACGGAACTGAAAACTACAAACACATACAAAGGAAAGGTATGTAACAGATATGTATTTACTGGCAAGTAGTAAATGTTTTTGAAGAGTACTCTACACACTTTGAAACATCCATATGTGGCAGCAGTACATATCTATGCACAGATGCCCTGCATAACTACTGCCATGGACAAATCAGTGTGTAGCTGTGTGCAGTGGGATATAACTGTGACATATGTAGCTCAGCATTAAATGTCAAACATCTGATCCATGTTATCTGTGTTCTGTACAGTAGTGTGTACAATGGCTGTTTGGGGGAGTAGCGCATACATCTATATAAACATGGATGTGACAGAGTAACACATGCATGATAGTCATATTAATGTGTAGCTTAGCATTGACAACTGCTGTACCAGGCTAGCATGCTAATCTAGCATTTGCAGCTATATATACACACTCTAATATTACTGTGTGCACACATGTGACACCTGTTCATGTTGCAGCAAGGCCCAACAGGTCAGCCGTGAGGTCCACAGACTTACAACAGTGTGGACCTTGTGTGTGTATGGCACACACATACGGAGAGATATTTCTGTGTCAGATATATTAGCATCTGTACATGTGCATAGAGCAAGGGACATACTGCAACTGTTTGTGAAGAGTGGACATATATGTGTTGGTGAAGGTTGTTATGTGCATATTTCTATGTAGGTTGTAGTGTGTGGCAAACAAGACAGCACACAGTGCTGGTATATGACATGTGGTGGTTAAACACAGTGGGTATGATTTGTTAGGTTTGCAGTGTTGCAGCCAGTGAGGCCTGCTAAAGCTACATGGGCTGAGAACACCTTCAATGCATTCCGCACAAGACTGTGCAATATTATTACATAACTGTATACCTCACAACCTTCACATAATTGATATTCCCACCATGAAAGGTGGACTGTATATGTGCCTATATGTATATCTATATGTACACCAATGGATGTTTATATGTATGTGTATATATATATATATATATATATATATATATATATATATATATATCTATAGCGAGAGAGAGATAGGGTCATATTTACTGTGACAGATGCCTGGTGACAAAGCCATGGCCTCAAGCTCAATGTTGAAAATGCATTGGCATCCCTTTTGGTAAAAACTCTGTACCCATGAACTACCACATAGGTGGTAGTCTACTTAACACCGAAAGTGTGATAAGAGACCATGGGACACAGGTGGACAGTAGTCTCCCCTTTGATAATCACAGTGCCACACTAGTCATGTAATCTGTCTACGTGGCACTCCCCATCACAAAAGGTGTGTCATCCAGGGAAAAAGAGGTCAGTGTTCCCCTCTACTCATCACTCATAAAACCCATTATAGAGTACAATGCCCCTTTTGGTATGTACCTCACAAGACATCTACAGCAACTGGAAGGGCCACAGACATACCTCACAAAGAGTATTACCAGCCTCAAACAGATGCCCTATGCAGACCGTCTCACAAAACCACAGCTAGACTGTGTCGCATACCGCCTACCCAGAGGTGACCTCTGCCTAACATACAAAGCTATGTCAAACCAAGAGCTGTTGGACATGCTCCTCGTAAACAGATCACAATCCCTACAAGCTACACGCTCTAGGGACCTAAACCTTGTCACCTCAATAAACAGAACATTCTGGAGGGATAGATCCCTATCTCAGAGACATCCCATACTCTGGAACAAACTACCTATCAATAACAAACAAAGCTCCTCATTAGCAGTCGTCATGAATAATCCTGATGATTGGATGGGAGATAGGAAATACATCCCAGGAATCACCTTTGTGGCTCTGCTTGACAGGGGCACATGAAATTAAATTACATGGGTGTCAAAGGCCAGGGTACCATATGGCTAGGCTTCTATAGGCCCTAGGGCCAATAGCCTATTACCTACCTATGAACCGATACACACCCACATGTACTTGTTGCAATAATTGCTATGTGAGGTTGACTGTGATGGTGAATGTGTTGGTGAATGTGTCAAAGTTGTGTATATGTGTGATAGCTTATTGGGAAACTGTTTCTGTCATGGTATTTTGTGTCCTAGCTCTGATCCCAGCTAAAGATGTGTATGCTATTGCTAGGCAGAAAAAGCAGTATGGCATACGGTCTGACATAGTCCCTTGGTGTTGACTGGGGTGTGCCATTGTAGGCTACAGCAGTACATGTATGCTTATTGATTGGTACTGCTGGTGAATCCAAATCCCATATGAACTGTAGTACTACCTGAAGATGTAGGCCTAAACAGCACAGTATGGTGTATGTCCACATTGCTTGGAACCACTGTTTTGTGTGTTCCCTGTAGTCCTCACAGATTACATACCTCAGGCATAAGGTTTTGTAAGTACTGACACATAGTATTGTATGGTACACAGGTAAAGCTCATCTGGATTGCCATACCTTTGTGTCTCGTATGTATGTCTGATGTGTGTGTGGGTATGCCTGTAACATGCCCTCGGTCATATGTGTGTTACAGGATATAAGTGCATATCTAGCAACATGTATAGTCTAGTACAGCAGTATGCCACCTATATTCACGAATGTGCACATATGTTAGGAAGGGGTTTGCCATAAGCAACTAGTGTGGTATACTGGTAATACTGTAACTGGACTTTACAATCATTGCAATCGATGACATATTTCTTTATGCATTAGCTTGATATATACCTCCTGTGGCTAGGTGGTGCATTGTGTCGCATACAGTGTGCCATGTACTGTTGTATATTCTTACATACTGATTTCTCTTTGTTGCTGTGCAGAACATGGTTTAATATATAGAGCATGCCAGGCACTGTCAGGCAGTTGTGGGTTGAGCACTGATATGTGGTATTGAAAGTGTGTATCCTCTGACAGCCAATAAGTTGTTATATATGGCAGTTCAGTGATATCTGTACTTTAGAATGTTAAGTGTGCCACATGACTTGCTCACACATATTGTTTCATTGTCTTCCAGGGTCATGGCCCACCATCACAACCCTACCTATAGTCCAGCTGAGGATGACATAATAACAATCAGTCTGGTTCAGCACTACACCCTGCTTTTCTCCAGAACCAATGAGGACCAGCATGAGCGGACTGCACTGTGGCAAGATGTTGTCCAGAGGGTAAATGACATAGGCATGCATAACCGAACATATGAGCAGGTACGCCATCACTGCAGTGATTTACTTAGACATGTCCGGCAGAGTGCGTCTGATGTCTGTAGACAACAGCTTGCCACAGGTGGTGGGGTAACCATCCATCCCCCCCTCACCAGAGTTGAGGAGCTGCTCCTGAGCCTGGTGGCTCCTGGCCAACAACAACAACAGCACACATGCATCATCATGGAGGCCGGAGCCACCCAACAAGTTCACATGGAGTGTGCAGGTAACATGGCATATCTGTAGACTACTGTTACCTCGACTGGTAGATCATGCATATGTGAGATGTGTACTGTGTAGTTAGAAGATGTGAAACCTGGTGTTGTGCAATACTGATAATTTGGAACATAATCTGTAGGCCTGTGACTGTCAACCATTGTACTACTGTAAGATTGCACACCCACTGTAGCAATGTCACAGTTGTTGCCACCGACAAACTGTCTCATATCCTTGTAAGTCCCTCTGGTGTGACAAAAAGGCAGCAGACCCATGCTGGTTCTACATTTAATATTGCAAATAACATGTGCATGTCATAGGTGAGGTGTAGGCCATGTACACATGTAACACACCTACTCATAATACATGCTGTGCATGTTTGCTGTGAGACTATGCACATATCAGTAACGTGAGTAGCTGCCTCAAACACATGCAATACACAGAGCTTCTCAAACAATTGTGGCTACACTGTAGTGGACATTGGATAGGCCGAGTCGATACACATGCACACAACATACACAACTTTGTCATACGCAGTACACATTAATATGCTACACATGGTGTATTCAGACACCCGCTGTAAAGTCACACTCCAGTATCCCAAATGTCATCCACACAGCACGCATAATATACCTGAGGAGTAGAGGCCTATCATGTGGCGGTGCGACACTCTTCAACACACAACGCATTCATGTTAGGCAATGCTCCCTATTGGGCACCTTACAAACCCATGTAACAACTGTCTGTGAAATGGTGAATGTAGCCACGGTACTGCATTTCAGGTACAGCTTGATAGTTGCCGGTCTGGCACACATTAGTAGCCTTGAGTGACCACATGATGCTGCATGATGATGGCTCATGGTACTACACCCCATCCAGTTATAGTAACCACAGTACTACACATAGCATTCATTGCTATGCACCTCAATGTTGTGTGTGTGCAAACATATGCACCTATACACAATATGCATAGCAATCACCATTTGCACAAAGTGACACATATATGTTTTGTAATGCTATTTTGTGTATAGGTCACATGACACACATTGGGTATGTGTGATGTTTAATGTTGCAGTTGTGATGTAGCATGCCATGTCATGGCTGGCACTGGCATGTCCACAATATGTTGTACACTCACCATAACCTCTGTACAATGGCTATGTTGAGCAATGGTATTCCATCAGGTATACATGCACCACTCATCCTGTGTGTATACATAGCATGCATGAGCAAAACCTGTGTCCACAATTATCTGCTAAAGACACAGACACTCTAATCAGAAATGGATATGTATGTGACACACAGATACACATCCAGCCATGGTATGTATATCTGTGAATGATAGTGCACAGGACATTGAAGAGCTTTCAAGACTTGCACAGCAATGTTGTGCCCATGTACACATTGCATTCCAGGGTGAGGCCAATCACTGAACAACAACACACATGCATCAAAACCATGTATACTATTATTAGCAAGGACTGTCAACACTGGCACTGCATGCTGTTGAGCAACACATGTCTTGCATGCTGACACGTGTGATATGACTTTTTGGCTTATGATACTGTACCCCACCATCAACTGCTATTGCGTATGTTCTGGATTGCTGGTGGTGTGTGTGTGTGTGTATGTCTGCTTTAGTGAGGAGTGTATTTGTGTTCATGTGTGCATGTGTTCATGTGTTCATGTGTGCATGTGTGCATGTGTGCATGTGTTCATGTGTGCATGTGTGCATGTGTGCATGTGTTCATGTGTTCATGTGTGCATGTGTGCATGTGTTCCGACATCATGTACAGGTCGTAAAGTCTGTTTTCTGTCTTCCTCTCACAGGTGCTGAGGTTGGGCTGGTTCATTGCAGCAGGGAACCTGATGTCACTGACACAAATAGTGATAATGAGGATAGGTGTGTTGAGGCACAGGCATGTTTGCCAGGGTCTGTCAGGCCACCAATCGGCAGTACACAAGTGTCCACCCCATCCATGCACACAGTCATACTGTCAATACATCCATCACCAATGCCCTTAGCTGAGGGACAGTGTACAGTCGGCATTGGCCAGGACAGTGTGGTATCTATGGCACATGCATCCCAACATAGCAGCCATACCCAGATGTCTGGAATGGTACCATGTAGGCAGATGTCCAGGGGTTCTCGTCAGAGCACCGCTGGTCATCATGCCCCTGGCAGACGTGCCACAGGTCTAACAACTTCACGCATGTTCCAGGCTGTCATGGAGGCACAGGCACGTATGGAACAGTACACCAGACAGGGACTAAGAGCACAGAGGGCACATAACACCACTTTAAATGACAATATCCATGACCTAGCAGGTGCCACCTGTAATTACACTGAGGTCACTGATAGACATTGGGGTGAGACATTAGATGTCCTCTGTAATGTCATGTCCATGTGTCAGGACAGTGCGGGACAGTTGAGATGTTGATGTATGCCAGCAACATCAGCAGCTGGCAGTTGCCGCGGACGTCCCTCAAGTCACAGCTACTCCCGTAGTGGCAGTACCTGCCCCAGCAATGTTGGGAGTGGGCTGTCCATAGACCATCCTAGAAGACCATGTGCACGTGGCTCTGGCCAGTCCCAGCAGGGACCTGGGTCCAGTGTACATCTGTCTACCTCTGAGGATAGTACCCAGTCTGGCTTAGTACCTGATACTGTCAGTAGCACCCCTGCCAGGCACAGGTACCATATCCATGGCCAGAGATGGTGATCTGTAAAGCCTGGCAGGTACAGTCTGTGGCTGTCCCACAAATCCCCGTATATGGCAGCCACATGGTGGAACTGTGTGCATGCAGACACACACCACACACACACACACACACACACACACACACACACACACATAAACCAGACAGCTAGGGCTAACACATACCCGCACACATTACATCAACATTGGCCCATAGCATTGCTCTTGGCCCACACACACACACACACACACACACACACACACACACACACACACACACACACACACACACACACACACACACACACACACACATGTCAATTGTATGGCTCAATGTAGGCCTCTAGCAAACCAGCAACACACCCTGAGCATATGATGACACCTGTACCATTGATGCAGAAATATGCTAACATGGTGCTGATGCACAGGGTGACTTTATAGCAGTATAGCAATGTTAGCATGTTGTCAGCAGTAAAGTTTAATGATGTCCTTGAAGGTGTAGCTGAGCAGGCATGATGCATTAAATGCTATGATTGTCGATGTAGTATTGTTTACACCAGTGTTAATTCCAATAGTGTATTGTCTGCCCACGTGCCACTTGGCTGATGTGTGTAGTATTGGCAGCATGTGTTAGAGAGTGGACAGTGTGTGTGGAATGTCTGCAGCACAGATTTGCAGGTGTACATTTGTGAACACGGTGGAGGTGCACATGGGTAGGGTGTCATGCCCTGTATTACACAGTGTTAACACTCCATAGTTTCTATTGGTGGCCAGTATGCATTGTACTGCACACATCTTGGAACTTGGGAACACATGTGTGTATGACATGGTTTGACACTATGCTGTGGGTGATACCGTTACTATCTGTCATTGGTTTGCAATCTGGTAGTATACATAACCTCAACAGCCTGACCATAAACAATCATTAGATGATGTCTTGACAACTGACACACAGATGTAGGACACACAGTAACATTTAGATCCTTCAGGTACTATACTATGCCAGTAACCAGTGGTATTCACCTGCACTCATTCCTGGGACCACTCCTGTTTGGCGTATAGCTCTCTTAGGTACAAGCAAACACAGTAGGGATATGTCCGTCCATGTCTGGAAATGCATACTGTAGCCTATAATGCATTCTCCAGATGACACACACATCTTCCACAAGGGTATTATACAGACAGATACCTGTTGTCAAACACATGCTGTAAAGCTATAAGCCAATTAAAGCATAGTCATACACTTTTACAAACATAGTATTCCCACAGTACCACATAGGTAGTAGCCCCCAACATGTTGAACAGGTACTGATGTGGACATACAGCCAAGTGTTATGTCATCTATCCTTGGTAATCACATTTCCAAAGGTATTTTGAAATCCCTCGGTGGATCACATAAGCAATAAGGGGTCTGCATGCATATCCACAAAGGTTGTTGTACACCTATAATGAATAGCCATCATTGACAGACTTTGCTGCATTTGAACAGGTCTGAAATATACCTCAGTCATAAACCCTCACTCACACTATTCAATAGAAACTGTAATGAGTGTGTGTGACATGGATGACCTAGGCCAGGGATCACTGCAGTGGCTGGGCTTGTCACAAGCATACAGATGCGACCTAAGGTCTGGAAAGTGGCAGCACACTCTGGCAAAGATAATAGATGTGTTCATGGAGAAAGCAGGGTTCCCACCTATGAAATAATTGAGGTCACATGTACGTGTATGTATTTGCCACACAGCTACCTGACATGTGCAATGCACATACTGTTGTCATAGTGATATGTCATACAGTAGTAAAAGTAAAACCAACAACACATTGACCAACAGTGTCACACACACAAGTGCGGGATTCAAACCCCTAACTAACTAGTTTATGATAATAGAGCAGTACACATTAACACGACATGCTATACACATTACTGGGAGTTCTTTTCCACAGGTATATTTGTAGGATGGTGACATCATCAGACTTGACAAAGATGAGTATACCACTTTTAAGGTGTTTTAGTAGTCTCCAAAAAGGTTCCTCCTCTTCAAGGAGATCACACACAAATAGCTGTCAAGTGCAGGATTCAAACCCCTACCTAACTACTTTATGATACTAGGGGAGTACACATTTACACAACGTGCTATACACATTACTGTGATTTCTCCTTTCCACGGGTATATTTGTAGGATGGTAAAATCATCAGACTAGACAAAGTGGGTTACATTAGGTGACATTAGGTGGGCTACATAGAAGGAATTTCTAAACACTTTGGCCATGTGATCATTAAAGGAGAGTTTACTATCTACCTGGGCCCCCAGGGCCATAATTGCTTTCTCCGTACATACTGGATTACCACTTATGTGGGAATTTGTGTGCACTTTGTTTTATCCAAAGGGGATGACTATGCATCATTTGGCATTCTGCTTGAGGGCATTGTTTTGACACCAGGTATCTGTCTCTGTAAGACCCTTCTGGAGGATGTCTGTGTCAGCCATAGAGTCGATTATGGACCACAGTTAGCAGTCATCTGCAAACTTGTTCAGCCATACCACTCCTGTGCTTGCCTGTACCTCTGAGCAGTATCTACTGAACAGGTGGGGTCCCAGGACCAAGACCTGTGGAATGCCATTTGTGACTGGTTTAGAGTCAGACATGGCACCCACAACTCTGAACATGTGTGTTTGATCTGTGAGCCAGTTGGCCATCCATCCTGTGACATAGCTGTTAATGTTCAAGCTGGTAAGCTTGTCCATGATGACAGAGTGGGGAATGGTGTCGAAAGTCGTTAGTGAGGTCCAGGTGGGCTGTGTGGACTATGTTCACCTCCATCTATGTCCTTGGTAACTGTTTCAAATAAGTCAACTAGGTTTAGGAGGCAGGATCTGCCTTTAACAAGGCCAGGTTGGGTATAGTCCAGTGTCTGGAGGTCCCCAATGTCTCTGTTTATGGGTTCCATGATAATTTGCTCCATAGCTTTGCAGACCAGGCTGAGTAGACCTATAGTGCAATGGTTTCCAGGTTCTGTTGTGGCACCCCCTTTGTGGAGCTGGATGACTGTTGGTGTATGCCATTCTTTGTGTACATAGTCTGTGGTAAGGTTGAGTCTGGACAGTGAATGTAGGTGAGGGTGTAGTTCCTTTTGGGAATGGTGTAAGACGCAGCCTGGGACACCATCCAGTCCCATTGATGCTGTGTTCTTAGCTTCGGAGAGGGCTGTCTTTACCTGCATGTCCGTGAAGTCTGGGGCTCTGCATTCTTTTGGGATGGACACAGGCCCTTTTGGGGGTGATGGGGGGGGTTTGCACTTAACTTGTCCCCCAGGATGTGGGCAATGTAAGTTGGTTCAGTGTATTTATTGCCATTTTTCAGTAGCTGACAGCATATTTGGAAGTTGCCACCTAAATGTTTGGTATAGCTAACAAAGGCTTTGTGGTTGTTATTCTTACATTCCTTGGCAATTTGTCTTTAGAAACTGTCCTTGGATTATTTTATGAACGATCATTGTGTCTTCCTAATAATGATCAGTGATGCCTTTCCTTTTGTGAAGTTTGCCCTATCATGTGTTCGTTTCCTCCTTCTGTTGTATAGCTTATTTATGGGCAACGACCACCAGATTGGTTTCTTATTTTTGGAGAAGTGCATCTTGGTTTTATTTGGGATGTCTTGATCCATGCATCCCTGTAGATGCTCATAGAATGCACTTGTAAATGATTTGGCAGATTGTATAGCATTATCCTATAGCAAGGGGGCTTTGGAACTTTCCACTTTGGTCTTGGGAAGTGTGCAGTTTGCTTTTGAAAATGTCTTCACAGGGGTTTCCTTGACTGGGAGGGGGCGGGATGTGGATGTCCAGTGTGATTACTTTATGATCTGATATTACCAGCAAGGGGTTTATCTCTGTTGTGGAACACTGGTACCCCATGCTGGTGATGATCAGGTCCAGTATGTTGTCACCTCTAGTGGGCATGGTGACCAACTGTTCCAGGGCGTTTGACTTTTTAAACTCTAGGAAACATTGAGTAAAGGATGTTGTACACGAGTAATTCTCCCACTCAGTGTTTGGGTAGTTGTAATCTCCTCATATAATGGTGTTTGATAGGACCTTTATATTTTCTACTGTTCACAGGAATACTGAGTGAGGTTCCTGAGACAAGGTAGGTGACTGTAGCAGGCTACAATCTGATAAGTAGCTTTGCCCAATGTTAGTTGCACTTGCATGGTTTCCAAGGCCTCATGCTGTGCCACTAACCTGAAGGTGTGGGTATCCATAAGGTAAATGGATACACCCCTTCCTTTTGTATTTCACTCGTGGTTTTGGGGCCGAAGATCAGAGGGATTGTGAGTGTTTTACGTGGAGCATGTCCAACAGCTTTGTGTTTGACATGCTTTGCATGTTAGGCAGAGATCACCTCTGAGTAGGCGATATGCGAGAGAGTACAGCTGGAGCATTTTGAGATGTTCTGTGTATGGCATGTATTTCAGGCCACTAATGCTCTTTGTGAGGTATTGCTGCAGGCTTTCCAGTTGTTGTAGATGTCTTGTGAGGTATATAGCAAAAGGGGCGTTGTACTCTATTATGGATCTAGTGAGTGATGAGTAGTGGGGAACAATGTCCTCTTCTATTCTGCATGAGACACCTTTTGTGATGAGGTGTGCCACATAGAAGGATTTCCTGACTACTGTGGGGATGTGATTATCACAGGTGTGTCCACTGTCCACCTGTTCCCCAAGGTCTCCTATCACACTTGCAGTGTTAAGTATACTACCGCCTATGTTGTAGTTCATGGCTACAGAGTTTTTACCAAAGGGGATGACAATGCACTTTTGGCGTTGAGCTTGAGGCCATGGCTTTGACACCAGCCATCTGTCTCAGTGAGGCCCTTTTGTAGGATGCCCACATCATTAGTATTTACAATTATGGCTCCTAGTTTGCAGTCATCTGGAAACTTCATTAGCCACAGACCTTCCATATTAAAGTTTACTTCAGGGAAGTAGATACAAAACAGGACAGGACCCAGGACTGGACCCTGTGGTACTGCACTCGTACTGGTCCAAAGTCATACTTGGAGTCTGCTACTTTCACAGTGTGTATTCTGTCAGTAAGCCAGTTGGCAACCTATCTTGTGACAGCAATTTATACCTAGTTTAGTGGGTTTATCTATAATTCCAGAGTGTGGGATGGTGTTGAAAGCCATGGCAAGATCTACATAGGCTGTGCGAACCACCTTACCCTTGTCTACGGTTCTGGTGACTGCTTCAATGTCATCTATCAGGTTTAGGAAACATGATCTGCATTTTACAAACCCAACATGGTCATGGTCTAGAGTTTGGAGATTACCAATGTCTTTTTTTATAAGTTGTATGATGATACATTCCAGGGCCTTGAACAGCAGGCTCATCAGGCTAACAGGGTGCTAGTTCCCAGGGTCCGTGGTGTTTCCACCCTTGTGTAGTGGGATAACCATTGCTGTGCACCATTCAGCAGGTACAAAGCCTGAGGTGAGGCTATGACTGAACATGGTACATTGGTGTGGTGCCTGTTCATTCTGTAGTTTGTGTAGAACACAGCCTGGGAAGTTATCTGGTCCCATGGATGCTGTGATACTGGCTTTGGAGAGTGTTTTTTACCTGTGCAGCCGTGATGACAGCAACTTTGCAGTCTTCCATTATAGAGATGTGCTCTTTCATGGGTGAGAGGGGGTAAAGTTAACACTGATCCTATCTGCCAGGATGTTGGCAATATCAGTTGGGTCTGTATATTTAGTGCCATTGAGCTGTAACTCAGAGCAGATCTGAGTGTTGCCATGACATGGACCTGTCTGTTGGGCAGAGATCTCCTGAGTAGACAGTATGCAACAGAGTACAGATTGAGTTAAATTCAGTCTTGTTGCATGGGGCAACTCTTTGAGGCCAGTAATCCTCTTGTTGAGGTACTTCAGTGGTCTTTCCAGCTGCTGAAGGTGCCTAGTCAGATTCATCGCAAGTGTGTTGTGGTACTCTCTGACAGGTCTGATGACTGATGAGTAGAGGGAACCTCCTTTGACCTACATGCAAAGACCTTGGCAGTTTGTGGGAACACATAGCATGATTTTCTGACCACTTTGTGAATGTGTTTCTGGAAGTAGAGATGACTATCCACATTTGTCCATAGATCCCTTATTATCACCTCCATATTTAGGGTGTTGGCACCTATGTGATATTTGTATGAATGTAGCTCGATGCCATGATTTTGACACCACATCTGTCTGACTGATACCCTTTTTAAGGATGTCTCTGTTGTCCTAAACATCGATTATGATAATGTTTTGGCAGTCATCCACAAACTTTGCTAAACATAGCCCTCGTGTGTTTGACTGTATTTCTGAAAAGTATACACCAGACAGGAGGGGTCCCAGGACTGAGCCATGGGGGACAGCAGTTGTTACCAGCTTGTACAGGAGACCACACTTCTTACCTTGTGTGATCTATATGTGCCCCAGTTGGCAATCCATCAGATGACAGACGTATTTATCCACAGGTTGTTGATTTTGTGGATACGACATGTGTCTGGGATGTTGGCAAAGGGCTTTTCAAGGTCTATGTGGGACGTGTGTAGCTCATTTCATTGATGTATGTCCTGGGTGACTGGCTTGAAAACAGTCTAGCAGGTTTGGGAACCATGATCTGCCATGACCAAACCAAAATTGGTAGGGTTGGGTGTTTGTAGGCTCCCAATAGCTCTGTTTATGAGTTCCATCATGATGGACTCCATGGCCTTGCAGATCAGGCTTAATAGGCTTATAAGACAATAGTTTCCATGGTCTGTTGTGCACCAACACTTGTGGAGTGTGACAAACGTTGCTGCAACACATTCAACAGTTCGTATCCTGTACAGAGGGTGAGGCTCAACAGACTGTTCAGGTGCAGGGTCTGTTTGTTCTGGAGTTCACTTATGACACAGCTAGGGAAACAGTGTAATCCCATAGACGCCGTATTTTCAGGATTGGAAGGAGCTGTTTACCCATTCTGTATGTGATATCTGTGCTTTCACAATCTCCAGGTATGATGATAGGGCTTTTTGTCAGTGAGAGGGGGGTATGTATGTATGAGCCTGTCTGACAGGATGTTGGCAATGTCAGTCATTTACAGTTTGCACTGACTCAGGACATATATGAGTGTACATTGCTATTTATGACATAGCGGAAGGAAGCATCATGGTTCTCTATGGACTCCTTCACAGATTCTTTTGCCGGAACATGGGATGGATAATATTTGGAGTGCACATTGTTTATTGATGATACTGATTGCAGGTTTATTGATCTTCTTTGCTTTTTCACTTTCTGTTAACAACGTATGTACTTGTGGTACATAGTGTGATTATGACAGGATTCCAATATATTATATGTGTCTGTTTTCATATAACTGTGTGTACAAAGCAGGACTGGTGAATAGTGACAGATTTCTGGGGTAAAACATGCAACTGCCAGATATGTGTGGCCCACTGCTGTACTCAGACATGGCCTAAGTGTGTGAGCATACCCAGTATGACCTTTCAGTATGTTGTTGCCTGACATTTGCTTTGTTTATTTAAGTGTGTGAGCATGCCCAGTATGACCTTTCAGTGTGATGCTGAATGAAATCCACTACATTTGTTGAAGTGTGTGAGCACACCTGGTATAGACATTTATACTATATGTGTGTGGAAAATCAAGTTGTATTTTTACAGCAGGGCTCACCTTTGTGTCATAAATCAACAGGAATCATGCTGTGCCTGCAGGGCTTCCATGAGACACTTTGCATAGACTTATCAACATTTCTACATACAGGGGGGACAGCTATTCTTTGTACATTTCTACCCGGGGCACACCTGATTGTTACTGTGGGTGTACATAGGATGAGGGGTTCACCTGACACTTATACACATTTGCTAGGCCTGCACTGCTATGTAAGGTACACCATTTCAGTCTGTACTGTTGCCTATCGTACTGGCTTGAGGCATACTACTGTACTACAGATCTTAGCGTCCAATGTCACGTATATTAGATTGCAACTTCATAGCCTACCCAACCCACATCACACCGCCTGGCCTGCTGTTCTCTGTCTGCATAGGCCTGTGGGGAGGTTACCCATATGCCTCTTTAGGGGCATGATACAGCATTTCTTTGTGTTTGCATTAGTGTACAATTGTCCTGCTGTGTCTGTGCCATCAAAATGCTGTCGTGGCTTAGTGGTTCAGTACTGTGACTATAGTGCACAGTATCCTGGGTTTGAGCCCTGTCACTGCTTTTTATTTTCATGCTGAGCAGACCAGACTGCTTAAGGAACAGTAAAGCAAATATGAGCATATTTACCTGACTTTGTTCAACTTTGCCTGACTTTGCCAGACCTTGACCAACATTGCTCAACGTTGCGCTTGTTAGCACGGGCAATTTTGTTTACATATACTAAATAGTGGTAAAAGCTGCTTAGCACTGCTTTATATTGCTTAAAACATGGCAATCATGCCTCAGGAGGTGCTGCAGGGCTGCCTATATCGGATGCACATAGTACACTCCCTATAGATGTTTGAAAACAGGTAGTGTCAAGTTAGGCATCCCTTTTATTTTATGTGCGAGTCAGAGAGAGGTATCATTTCCAGGGTCCCTACTGAGCCAGTGTATGTGCTATGCATTGCCTCTTTGCCAAGACCAAGGCATACTGAGCATGCCTCCTTCTGCCTACAGGGGCAGGCTCAGGTTGTTCCTCCTCCAAGTCACACTCTGCCTGTGATGGCCTTGGAAATGGTGGGGGGCTGTTTGACCCTGCCCCATGCTGTTCCTGCTGTAGCTGCTTTTGCAGGATCATATTGTGTAACATAGCACATACCATGACAATTTGGGTACATGTAGTTGGTGAGTACTGCAAGGCTCCACCAGATGTGTCCAGGCACCGGAACCGTGACTTGAGCATCCCAAACACATGTGCGATTACATTTCGTGTTTGTGCGTGTGCCTCATTATGGAGTTCTTGTTCAGGTGTGTGTGCATTTCTGATGGGTGTTATCAACCACAGCTCCAGTGCGCATCCAGCATCTCCCACTAAGTGACCGTCAGGGATGTCTCCATTGGCAAATGTCTGGTACAGCTGCGTCAGATGCCAGATATGGGAATCGTGGTAGCTTCCAGGGCAGCCAGCACACACATTCAGTATTATGCCCTGGGCATCGCACACAACCTGGCAGTTGATGGAGGGGAAGCCCTTGTGGTTGATGTAGGCCCTACCCGACTCACCGGCTGGTGCTTTGATGTGTATGTGCATGCAGTCAATTGCACACACTACCTCAGGGTATTCCGCTATTTGCTGGAAGAGATGCATATTGTGGGCCAATGCCTCATGTAAATTTGGGAAATGTACATGATCACCGACATGTTCTGACATGGCATTCAGGAACTGGTGCAGTACCCTCGATGCTGATGCCTGTGAAATCCCCATCATATCACCAGTTGGTCTCTGGAAGGTACCTGTTGCTAGTATTCTTAGGCCAACACATACCTTGGTTTCCACTGGGATGGGTTCCCCTCTGTTGGTTCTGTGTGTGAGGCGTGGCCTGCACAGCTCAACAATTTGCTGCAGGAGGTCTCTGTCCACTCTATAGCACTCCACTATCTCCAGCTCATGTAACCCCTGGTAGGTTACCCTGGGTCTGTACACTCTTCTCCATCTCCTCACTGTGGGTTGCTCAGCAGCATTCGCAATGGCACCACCCTCAGCATCTTGCACATGTTGGCTTATAATAGCAATGGCAGCTCCTAACATTTTTTTTGTCTGAGTTAAGCTTTTTAAGTTTGCACTCTCTTTGTATACTGCAGTGTTGCAGTGTTTTTGAGAAAAACATGGGGGGGAATGTTGTTTGCAGAGTTTTAAGTGCTGGGCTGGGCTGGGCTAGTGTACTGCTTGTGTAATTGGCTGATTCTGATTGATTTCACCTGGCAGCTCTGCTAGTTCTCCTTGGTTACCTTCCTACTACTTCTTTTCCTTCCTTTTCCCTTTCTGTTTCCACAAGGGGCAGTGGCATGCAAACAAGCGCAAACACGCGCACATGAGCACACACACGCACACACAGGCTTACACAGGCTTAGACGGGTGCACACACGCGCACACATGCTTACACAGGTTTACAGGTGCACACATGCATGCACACAGTGTAAGCATGTTTGCAATTAATTTCAGTGATATCAACGGCGTACACCTTCGGTTTCTGGGTTTCAGCTAGGACAACTGTAGACACGCCTCTTCCAATCCTGAGTAACTCACAGCAAGTACAAGCCACTCTGCTCCAATAAGCTTGCAGTCTTTCATACATACCCCCTCATGATGTCACCTATCTTCTACTCTACTACTCCCTTACTCCTACACTCACACTCTAGGGACATGGCTCACATGCCAGGGAAAATTGGGATTCACTATCCTTATCCTCATTTGCATAGGATTGCCTACTAATGCTTGGTTACATCTCTCAAACAGAGCTTCCCCCCTTAGCAACCACTACTCAGTAGCCATGTTGTCTTCAGCCTGCCATACACCTGCATGGCAGAATAATATTTTTAATAAGAATGCCTATTTTTGCCTATTTTTTATTTATTTTCTGGTTTTTAAAGCGCCGCACAGTTGCGCGGTGCTGCGCTACGCTTAAACATCGGCGATCAGGGAAAAAAATTTGATTTTTATTAATTTTCAAATGATAGAAATGCCAATGGCCTTATATTTGGCCATTGGCATGCTTCCTCAACTGGATGCATCCTTTATTTGGAGCTGTCATATCTCCGTTTTGCTATTTTCAGAATGGTACTCCGGTACCAACGGAGTACTTTTCTGCAAATAACTCTACTCTTCCACGGACAGGTTAGTGTTTCCTGGATCGCAAATTGACCTCACTTGCATAGCTTTCAGCAGCAAATGCAGTAATTTGCATAACATAACAAACACTGTCCATGCAAGAGTAGTTTTAGGAGCTCTCATGCACGCCCCTGCCGGCTGTTGCTGGATCGCTCAGCAGACAAATTGGCTGTCTGCCGTCTTACACTACTCCTAGACTCCGTGCAAGCCTTCGTGAAGCCTTATCTTTTAACAATTATCATTCACTTCAGCAATACATAAATTGTTCAATTACTGCTTTCTCTTAAACTTAACTCCTTCTCCTCCTGAACATTATCTGGTATTTATTTTTCTCACAATTACATGTATTTCTCTGTAATTTGCTCCTTCCATTTTCTGAAGATCAACTTCCTGTTTGTCTATCTCATTTATAATACTAATTATATTTGGTTTAGATCTGATTTCCATTTTCTGTTAATTGCTTTTTTGGCAGCCAATGGCATTAAGCTTAGTAAGATCTCTTTATGTCTGGGAAGTTCATATCCTTTATCCCTACTGAAACGTTTCATTTCTTTAGTGATAGGCATTTGTTTTCCAAACATTTCTAAGAAATACTTTGCAGATATATTTTGTTAAATCTGCCAGCTCAGCACAGTCCCAAAACACATGTTCCCTGTTACCTCTTTCTTTCTTTCCCATCACACCTCCAACATTTGCTACTTGAAAAATCATTTGAAGTCTGATTGGGGTATAAAGGTACTTATGCAAATACTTCCAAACAAAAATCCTAAACCTTCTGGACTTTTATTGCAAAACTAGGAGTCAGACAGATATCCTCCCATTGTTTCTTTGTAAATTGGCTTTCTATTCTCTCTTCCCAATCTTTTCAAACCTCCTCCGATTATAGTTAATATGCAAAATTTCACATGTCTACTGATTATATTTTAGCAGCAGATTCTATTTAGTGTAGTTTATTTTCTGCTTTGTTTCTGAAATCTGCAGAAGTGGACTTCATTCCTGGACAGAAATACATTGCCTGAGAAATTGTGCAGCTGCTGTTTGGGCTTACAAGTCAAAAATAGTTAGAAAATGAAATATATATTTCACTGATGGCAGTAATATGTCCAGAATTGCTGTTACTTAGAATTCTTTTTCATGCTGTCTGTTTGAATTCTTTTATTTGATATTGCTTTGTGCAATTATAAAGATATTTGTATATTTAGTTTTGCAAAATGCATTACTTAATGTTATTTATTTATGCTAAATGAAGTTTAGGAACAAACCAATTTGTCCAGAAATATATTCAGTGTTTTGGAAGCTATGCGGAGATGATAAGAACAGGTTTAGGGTGGGTTGAAAGGGGTGGGGGGAGGATGTTAAGGCTAGGTTGAAGGGGAATGAGGTTAGGTAGATTTGTGGGAGAAGAAGGGATAATTCAGTAGGGGAAGAGTTGTAAGGAAGTGACATAGGCATGGGGTGGCTCTGAGAGGATTTTAGGTGAGTCTAGATGGGAAAGGGATTGGATTTAGGTGTGAACTTGTTACTTGCAGGTAGTATGTCCAAAATGAGCAGTAGGTATTGTGGAGCAGGTAGGCCTCGGAAGGTTTATTATCATAAAAGTTGAGGGGTAAGGGATCACATTGAGCTGTATGGCCATATATGTTTTTGTGTGTGTGTGTGTGTGTGTGTGCGTGTGTGTGTGTGTGTGTGTGTGTGTGTGTGTGTGTGTGTGTGTGTGTGTGTGTGTGTGTGTGTGTGTGTGCAGCTACTGCTTGGAGAAAGGTTCTTTCTAGGTGACAGCTTTTCAGTGGGGCTGGTTTTGTTAATTGTACTAATTGGAGGCTCAGAGTGACATAGAATGCGTGAGCTCTTTGGTTACGTTGTCGTTATTCGTTGGGGGGGGTCACTATTGCTGGTTATCATCATCCTCTTGTAAATGTTTAGGTATGGTTTGTTTTGTTGATGGTGTCAGGTTTGTATTGTTTATTGTTCCTGTCCTTCTGCGTTTGAGTTCTGGAAATGGATTTGGTGGGTTGAGTAATTGTTCGTGAAACTGTGCCGATTTCGTCGGTGGTGGAGTGCTGGCCATTACTTCTCATTGTGTGGCTCTTAATGGCTCAACTACAGCCCTGCGTTGCAGTAGGGAGGTGAGGAATCCATTTGCAGGATTACAAACAGCTGCAGATAATGCTCTTTTCCTGCACATGCATGGCTGCGACCCAGGCTGTTGGCGAATAATACAAGGTAAAGATCGAGCAATCTTCTTGCTCCAGGCTCCAGCAATGAACAAGTGCTAGAGAGAAATGAAATGTTGTAGGTCCAGAGTGTAATGGCTAGTTTCTGGTGCTGTTTACTTAATGCCAAATTTCAGATTAAAGGTGAAGAATACCATGTGTCTGACAGTTAACCAGTGACTTACTGCAGGTTTAGGAAGCAAGGAAAATCTAGTTGTTGTTTGTCTTTTTCCTGGTAAGGGGTCGCCATAGCGGAACTCCGGTCCGCTAATGATTGGCGGTAGATTTTTATGAAACAACGCTGTACCAGCTCGATGCCCAACCTTCAACGAAGGCACGCCCATTTACGCACGCATGTCTCTCGAACACTACCCAACCGTGGGGAGGACATGCAGACTCCACACAGAAGGCACTCCCAAGCTACACCGAGAATCGAACATGAGAACATCTTGCTGTGAGGTAAGAATGCTACCGCTGTACCACCACGGTATGTGTGCTTAATGCTGTGGTTTTCCTGTGGTGGTTTTGTTTCAGCTGAGTCACAAATGACTTGACACAGGGCCCGAGCTATCAGGAATAATGGTCGGCTGATGTACATTAGTGGTCTGGTGCCAATAGTTGAAAATAAATAGCATGGACATGCAGGCAGTCATTCTGTGCCTGAATCTGTCCATGTGAGTGCAGAAGAAGGTTTTAATAATAAAAAATAAAATAAAAAAAAATAAAAATATATAAATGAATAATGTGTGTAGGAAGATAGGGATAGCTAAGTGAATAAATAAATAGCCGGGGTGTTAAAACTAGATGATGTCAAGTGAGTTATATGTCAAAGGAATACAGGGTAAGTTCAAATACCATGGCAACATCAATAAATTGCAGGTATAGTTAAGAAAGTGCAGACTTAATATTAGTTATCTCATTACATTAGACCATCTCATTAGTGACTGTTTTAATCTCATGTTTGTATACATTGAACAATATTTCATACCATTAATTCAATGGATGTATTCATAAATGCTTCAGTATAATGTTTTGCTTGACAGAGTCGGTAATGTGTCTTTGGGAAGCAGTCTACTGTACGTTACTAAAAAAGTACACTTATCCTTCCATACAGCCTGCTGTGATGCATGTTTGTGTAAAAAGGGCTAAACAAGTTAACTGAATGGATACACATGAGTTTGGCAATAAAACAAAAAAAAAATATTTAGGGCAAGGTGTATATTTGAGAGGTAAGTCTGAGGTCATTTTAGGATGAACTGCGGCATAATGGTCAGGAGCATATAGTTTGTTTCTGACAGGTCTGGGGTCTTGAATTCATTGGTTCATGCATGATCATCATTCAAGCAGCTCTAGGTGAAGGGCAAGTACAATCTAATGTGGAAGGATAGGTTGAAGGGTTTTTTTTTTTCCCTAGATTCTTATTGTTGTCCTTTCATTTGGCAGATGGCTGCTGTGCAGAGTTTGCAGCAGAGATGGGCGGTCGTTGCTTTGCAGGCTGAGGAGCCATTCCAAGGATTGCCTACCAGTGAGTCAGTGGTGGCTGGAGGACCTGGTGAGTCCATTTGGGAAAGGAGAAGGCAGGTAGTGAAGAGCAGGTTGGTAGTCTGAGGGAAATAGGCACAGCAATCAAGGGATGCTGTAATAGTGGATGTTCCGCCAATTGGAACAGTGCATGGCGTGGCTGCAGGTAAGGACATGTTGGTAGGAGTTTCTGTAGGCATGTCAGACTTGGTGCATCTTGGAAATAGCTTGGGTATAGGTGGGGACGAATCACATCAGGAGTCTGGTGAAACTGCAAGCACCATGGAAGATATGCAGAGGATTAGGGGAAGGGGGACAGGTTCAAAGTGAGGCATTCATCGTGGAGGGTAGTGTAGGGTTTTCTATGGGGAGTTTCATGGTGTCCGTAGATAGGGTGAATTCACAACATGAGACTGGGTGAACTTTGGGACCTAGCCATGTGATTGGTTAGTTACACAGGCCATGGATCAAGGGGAAAGGGGTAGTCTTTCTGATTTCTCACATACCATCCTCAGTTAAAGAAAAGATCTGGAAGGGGGAGTATGTCTACATTTTTGAATTTTGGCAATCCAAGTTCACTTTCGACCAACTTGGGTGGGTTACTTTCTTTGTTTCAGGGATTTCAAAGTCTGCGAGGTAGGGGGTATTTTCATGGGCAGGGAGGAGTGTCCCTTCAGGGATGAGGAGAAGAGCATGAGATGCATTGTCCTATTAACGGGCAAGTATTGCTGCATATACTCAAGCAATTTTCTGATTTGGCAGTTGCAGAAGAAGTAATTACTGGGTTTTCTCTGGGATTTTCTATTAAATCAAGGGTTGGAGGGATGGATTCTTTAAGAATTTGTATTCAGTCTGGGGGGGAGGAGAATATTTTGGAAGGCTTGGTGGAGAAGGAACAGCAGGCAGATAGGTTATTGGGCCCATTTGACAGCCCACTTTTACCAGTTTTAAGGTCTCGCTATCAGGTTTGGTTCCTAAGAAGTCTGCCGGTGAATTTTGGTTGATTTGCCACTTGCCTTGTCCCAAAGGGAACTCCATTAATGATTTTATTTTGGTAGAGGATGTCAAGGTAAGTTATGCATCTTTGGATGATGCAGTGCAGGTTATTTGGGTGTTATGGATCCATGGCTGGTGAATGTGGATATTAAATCCACGTTTTGACTACTTCCAGTACAGGAGGAAGGGTGGACCTTTATTAGGCATGGTGGTTGAGAACAAGTTTTATTTTGGTAAGACTATGCTGATGGGGTGCTCAGTGGCCTGTGCCATGTTTGAAAAGTTTATCACTATACTTTATTGCATTTGGGTGGGCACTCAGAAGGTGGTACATTACCTAGATGATTTCCTAACAGTAGATGAGGGATTTGAAGGAGCGTTAGAAGGTATGTGAGAGTTTTGGGGTATGTGCGAAGAGCTGGGTGTCCCATTGGCTATGGAGAAGTTGGAAGGTCCAGCGAAGGCACCGGATTTATTGAGTCTGCAAGTGGATGCAGAGCAGAACATGGACTGTTTTGTTTACCGGTTGAAAAGATAACATATTTGAAAGAAAAGCTTGGATGGGTGAAGTTCAAGGACAAGGTGCAGATTAAGGATGTCATGGAGCTTTTAAGCCTTCTGACACTTGCATGTCGGGTAATTCACCCAGGTTCTACATTTTGTAAGTCCATGGCCCTTTTTGTTAAAAGGAAAGAAAAGCAAACATCACTGGGTAGGAACTGGTAAGCTAGCATGGGCTGATTTAGCACTGTGGTTGTCCTTTTTGGATCAGTTTAATGGTGTCTCTTTGGCAGATGGATTTGGTTGGTCAAGGGGAATTGTAATTGTTTACTGATGCAGCAGGCAGTATTGGCATGGGGGCATTTTTGGTGATGAGTGATTTGCAGCTCATTGGCTGGCATTTTCGAAGGATGAGTAGAAGAAAGCTGTGGCCATTTTGGAGTTAATGCCAGTTTGGGTGGTGCCCATGGTCTGACAGGAGCAGTTGAGGGGAAAGAGAGTTATTTTTCATTCAGACAATATTGCAGTAAAGTGCAAGTTTTACAGGCTGAGACAGCAAAGTCGGAATTGATTTTTTTAGTATTATGTAAGTGGGTTTTGCAAAGTTTACTGATTAATTTTCTTTCACAGGTATATATGTAGTGGGTAATTGGAATGAGATTGCCGACAGTTTGTCTTGCTTTCAGTTTTCCAGCTTTCTGCAGTTATCTCCGTAGGCAGCAGGCAAGGATATTGTCAGACGATGTGTGCCAGATTGGGCTGAGGTAACTAGACAGCTGGTACCACAGTCTTGGGCATTTGGTTTTTCGGTCAAGAGGGGGTAAGGTGACAACAGGTAATCAGTTTGTGTATGTCATGAGGAGGGCTTTTCATTGCATTGGTTTTCTGGGAGAGAGGTTTTTCACTCATTCCTTTTGCATGTGAAGGGCCTCAGATTTAGTGAAGGAAGGGAGATCAATTGAAGGTTTTTTTTTTTTTAGGAAAGGAAAGTCTCACCTGTATATTCATTGGGCAGCAAAGCAGGCTGCAGTTAGGCCGGCCAGCAATGAATTGGGTTTGCATTACTTCAGGTGAGAGTCATATGGCACAGTATCAGAGGTCTCGGGTGGAATTAGCTCATGGATGAATTTGTGTTTATACAGTCACAGAAGGGGCTTCCTCAAGTATTATTGGTGCATTTGGCAGGTAATGATTTATGAATAAATCCAAAGCAGCAGTTTGTATATAAAATAAGACAGAATTTGGTTACTTTGAAGAGGTTATATCTGGATATGTCTATTGTGTGGTCTAAAATAGTACCATGTTTATTTTGAAGGAATGTTGGCAATTTTATGGCATTAGACTGGGCTTGGCAGTTTGTTAATTGTAGACAGTGAGGCAACTGGTTACTTTGGGTGTGCATACAGTAGAACATAGGGATTTTGATGACATGGATACAGTTTGGTTCAGAGAGGATGAAGTGCATCTGAATGAGTTTGGTTAGGATTTGTTTAATTGCATTTAGGTTTGTTTTTGGAGGGCTTAGTGAAAGTCATGTGGTAGATGAGGGGGAACAGCCTGAGTCAGGCTGGTGGGCGGAGAAGAGGCACAATCTTGTTCCTCTTCTGTTACTCCTCTGGTGTTGGGTGTTTCATGCAAATAGTTTGGGGGATGGAAGTGAGTGGTGGGATGCTGCTTTGATAAGTGTGAATAAGTGAGTGGTGGTGATGACACTGTTTATTGGACAGATGGAGTGAGGATACACAGCCCTGATGAATGTTCATAGGATCATAGGAGGTTACTAGGCTATTGGCCCTGAGGACCTTATAAGCCTAGCCAAGAGTTTAGCCCATGTTTAGACAAGTCAGCATCCAGAGCCCCTGTCCAGCAAGGACACAGGTGGAATCCCAGGAGTGCATTTTCTGTTTCCCATCCAGTTATCCAGGTTGCATTTAAAAAGGGATAATGAGGTACTCTGCTTGTGTGAAGAGGGAGTCTATTCCACAGATGGGGGAGTCTCTGGGACACAAATCTGTCTCGCCAAGTCCTATTGATATCACAGACCAGGTTGAGGTCGCGCATACGGGTTGCTCGAATGAAGCTTGACTTACGGATATGCAGCAGTCCCATCAAGGCGGGGTCTGAGATTGCTTTGTATGCCAAACAGAGGTCACCTCTGTGGAGTCTGTATGAAACTGAGTAGAGGGACAGGGCTTTTATCCTATCTGTGTAGGGTAGGTGTTTGAGGTTTTCCTGGTGAGGAACCTCTGTGGTCTCTCCAGCTTTTGCATGTGCTTTGTGAGGTACATGCCAAAGGGGCTGTTGTACTCAATAATTGGCCTTATAGGGGAAGAATACAGAGATTTTATGACCTCTTTGTCCCTGGATGAGATACCCCTACTTATGAGGTGGACCATCTAGAAAGCTTTCCATACAATGGAAGCAACATGGTGGTCAAAAGTCAGGTTGCTATTTACCTGGGTGCCTAAATCCCTCACTATTGATTGTGTACTTAGAACATTGTTATTAATGTGATAATATGTGGGGACTTCACTCTCCCCAAAGGGGATCATAATGCATTTTTTGGCATTTAGCTTGAGGCCGTGTTTCTGGTACCAGTAATTTGTTTGGGTGAGACTCTCTTGGAGGTCGTCCACATCACTTAGGGAATCGATGCCAGCTTGCAGTCATCTGCAAACTTGGTCAGCCATAGCACACTGGTTTTGACCTGCACCTCAGAGAAGTATATAATGAATAGCAAAGCCCCCAAGACTGATCCCTGGGGTACGCTGCTTGTTATGGATCTACTGCTTGAGGTTGCTTCCCCTATTTTGATTATGTGGGTTCTATCAGTGACTCAGTTTGCTACCCACCTGGTAACATATGGATTGATGCCTAGTTGAGAGAGTTTATCTACTATGCCTGAGTGGGGAATAGTGTGGAAGGCTTTGGTCAGGTCAAAGTAGGTGGTGCGCACTGTCTTTTCCCTCATCCATGGCTTCGGTGACTGTCTCAAAGAAGTCAACCAGATTTAACAGACATGACCTCCTCTTGACAAAGCCAAACTGTGTGGGGTTGAGTGTTTGGAGGTTGCCATTGTCCCTGTTAATGAGGTCCATGATAATCCAATCCATGGCCTTGCAGATCAGGCTAGATAGGCTGATGGGTCTATAATTTCCTGGATCATTGGAAGCTCCACCTTTGTGTAAAGGGATGACAGCAGCTGTCCTCCACTTGGCCGGGGCAAAGCCAGTACTCAGGCTTTGGTTGAATAGGGTGCCTAATGGTGCTGCAAGTTCATGCCTGAGTTCACGTAGGATGCAGCCTGGGATTTTATCAGGTCCTATGGAGACTGTATTTTTTGCCTTTGAGAGGGCAGTGATGACCTGTTCTCTAGAGATAAGGAGTGGGGGGCAGGTACTGGGGATGTCCTGATTTACTGATGGGGGGACAGAGGGGAGAAGTTTTCTCTGAATCTGTCAGCCAGTAGACTGACTATATCTACAGCGTTTGTGTATGTGGTGTCCTTGACCATCAGTTCTGAACAGATCTGCATGCTTCCTTTGAGATTGAGGACATATGTGAAGAAGGCTTTATTATTGTCTCTAGTAGATGTAGCCAATTTGGACTCAAAGTTGGCTTTAGAGGATTTCACTAGTGCTCTTATTTGCTTGCTCAGGCTAAGGAGATATTGCTTCCAATTGGGTACCTGCTCCTTCTTGGTCCTGCACAGCATTTTTTTCCTTTTGTTATATAGTTTATTTATTGCAGATGTCCACCAGACAAGTTTACTTTTCATTTCAGAGGATGATTTTGTCCTGTCAGGTATTCCTGTTCCATGCATCTATATAAATGCTTGTATAGTACTTTGGTGTAGATATGGACATTGGTGACAGTTCCTACAGTGGGGGAGGGGGCTGTGAAGCTGTTTATACCATTCCTCAGGAGGTTGTAATCAGCTTTGGAGAAGTTTTTTTTGTTTGACCCTAGCTAGTGGGGGGTCAGGGGAGATGGTGATTTTGAAAGTGACTGATTTATGGTCAGATCTTACCAGGGAGGATGATACCGTAGGGGTGCTGCAGTGGTTACTCATGTTGGTTAATACCAAGTCCAAGATATTATCACTATCACTTCTTGTGGAGTATCAACTAGCTGTTCCAAGGCATCTGCAGTGATAAAATCGAGGAATTTCTGGGTATTTGTATTCTGACATGAGTAGTTTTTCCAGTCTATTGTTGGGTAATTAAAGTCACCCAGGATCAGGGTAAAAGGCTGAATCTTGATAGATCTGAAGAGGTCCAGATAGGTGGAGTGGGCATCTTGAGTCAAATCTGGGGGCCTGTATCTAGCTATAATTTGAATTGGGGTCTTGTCCATGGTTAACTGCACCTGGAGTGTCTCTGTGCATCATACTGTTTGACCAGCTTGGAGGTGTGTGTGTCTTTAATATATATTGAAACTCCACCTCTTTTGGCTTTGCTGCCCACATTTTGGGGTCTGAATGTATGATAGGATGAGTAGCCAGGTAAGGATGAGGTGCTCTCTGCAGCTTTGAACCAGGTTTCTATGACTACACAAATGTCAGCATCTTTCAGGGTTAAGAATGCTTGCAATGAGTGCAGTTTCATGTTTAGACTCCTAGCGTTTAGCTGCATGACCTTTAATATGCATTTTGTTGAGATTTTTATGTTGATAGTATCAACCTCATGACTTTTCCTAAAAAAGGCACTATGGGGGAGGCAAGGGCCTTTGCCAGAAGCCTGAAGCCCAAGTGGGACAGATGCAGGCCATCTCTAGTAGAGCATCGTGGTCTGTCAATCATATCTTCCCAGGCTGTTAGGCACTGGATCCCCTTGGAATGACACCAGAAACTAAGCCAATTGTTAAAGCCAATCATTTTCTGTTTGTATTGAGGCATCATTTTGGGTGATGGTAGAATGCTGCTTAAAGCTAGGGACATACCTGCCTGGGACACATATTCAGCAAGCTCAATCATGTCTCTCTTCATATAGTGCAGGGTGGTACGTCACAAGTGATTCATGCCAACATGGACTATGACAGAGTACCTGTTGCTGACAGACTTGAGTGCATGTGTGATATGGTGGATTCTGGCACCTGACAAACAACTAACCATGACTTTCTCCTTATCCAGCCTGGTGAGAGGCACATCTATGTGTCTCAGATGGGGTCTCCTATGACTAATATGTTGGGTTTATGGTTAGACCTTAGTGGTTGTGAGACACTGGTGTGTGGACTATGCATGATATGTGGTGTGGGGGCTTGTGGAGTTCTCATGTGTTTTTGCCCCTGAGGTCTCCTATGTTTGGGTTTGTTTTTGATGAGAACATCCGCATATGTGGGTGGTGTTTGAGGTGTAGTGATTGTGTTGACAACCTTCTCAGTGCCAGATATACTGGCTTGTGAGGGAGAGAGCCTAAACTCTAGCTTCTTTATGTAATTGCATCTCTCACAAATTGTGTTCCTAGGTGGTAGTAGTAGATGGTTGTCCGTGTACATGAGGCAGTTTCAGCACTGTCTCAGGATGCCCATATCAACCAGGCTGGCAGGAGAAACTGTAGGAAGTTCATCCATATTTGTCAGACTCTGAGGCAGAGAGGCCAGGGAGAGCTAAGGGGTAGGTCTAAAGCCCAATTGCTTAAACCAAAACTAAGAGGCTTAGAATAACACTTAAAATTTAAACAGGCTGAAAACAAGCAGTAATAAATGTAGGAGAGAAGATACAATTGAATACTTTAGAGAACAAGTAGCAGAAAAAACAAGATTATGTGATAGAGCAGGAGGAGGAAACACAAATACTGTAAAAGCAGCTGAATAATTTATTTATTTTTTTTTATTAAAGTGTAAAGGGAGAAAGCAGATAATTCAAGGTTACTAATGGAGTTGGCCTTCCCAAATGTTCTGTTTGTTTGTGTCTTTTGGCTTTTCCCGGTTAGGGGTCGCCACAGCGGAACTCCAGTCCGCTAATGATTGGCAGTAGATTTTTACGTGCTGGCTTGCCAGGCCTAACGCACAACCTTCAACGAAGGAACGCCCATTCATGCATGTTGACACACAGAAGACACTCTAACTGAGAATTGAACAGGCAACGTCTAACTGTGAGGCGACAACGCTACCACAGCAGCACCACCGCAGCCCCAAATGTTCTCTCTGTATTATGTAGAATGAGCTAATGACACTAGACTGGGAGGAGTGTCTCAGATCAAATTTACACTAGGGGCGGGTAACTGCAAAGCTACCAAGTATAAGAACAAGACACCAGTAGGGAGGGAGGATGGGAAATTATGCTAGAGCTACTAACTACTCTATTTTAGCCAGAAAACACTACAAAAATGTTTATCACAGCAGAAAAACAGCAGTGAGACACTAAGTGAAAGTTTTAAACAGATAAAGAAGACTCTAGAGAATGCTTTTAACTGCAAACAAATCAGTTATATGATACACTCCTTGGCAGGAAATCAGAACAAGCAAACAGATGTTTAACAAATAGAGAAAATTTCCAGTTGATACCTTTCACACAGTGAAACTTGCTAAAAAAGCTTTACAAACAGTGTGACAGTAACAAAAGAGATTTAAAAGGCCCTGTAAGGCAGACAAGTTCAGTACAATAATACAGATTAGTTTATAGCAATAAAATACAGTAAAAATAGTAGGCATGAGACAATAAAAAATGTTCATGTTGTGATTAATAAATTAAAATGTTTCAATAAAGTTATGTCAATGGAAGTTTAATAAAAGATCATCAAATGCTATTCTGGTGTGGTGTGGTTTTATTGAAGGGGATCGGGGCAGATAGTTTTTTTTTCATTTTAGATGCTTGTAACCAGTGGTTTACACACTACCTGAAGAGCATGTGTATTGAACTGAGGTAAACTAAACTGTTGGCTTCCTCCTTTCAAAAAAAAATACTATGTTAGCTACAGTTCTAAGACATGTATTTTACAGCTGTTTTTTTATAAAGGTAAACAATAACTGTGTTCTTGGAGTACTACATTGGCCTAATTCATGACACTGTTACTGTAAAGACAGTTTTTTTTGTACAGGACATATATTAACCTATTACTGAAGAATAATTCATGTATGTTTGTGTGCAAAATTATTTTGGTAATGTTTTAGGTTCTGTGGATAAAACTACATATTAAGGCACTGGGCTAGGAGCATGGTGGGTGAATTCCTTGGGAGTCAGAGATAATAGCTTTGAACTACAGCTGTGCATTGTAAAGCCTGTTTGTGCATGGCAGGTGTTGTATTTTACCTGAAGCAGCACTATGCATTTACAATATGCTCTTAAGCCTAGTTGTGCCACATACCTTGTATATTATTTGGTTGTCAGTGGTGCAGACTGTGAGGCTGCATCCCGTAATGTTACATATTACATTTGTGCCAGTGATACAAAGTTAAAGGCCATGCCATCACATAATTGGTGGCACTGGTTGGGATTATGCAACTGTCACCTATAATTCGGTTTCCAGTGGTAGAGATATTATGAACTGAACTTGTATAGCCCCAAAGCCACAGGGTAGAAATACAACAGTATACCTTGCACATAGTTATTTTATTTTTTAGACTGAGTAATTAGAAAATATGTAAAATGAGCTCTGTGGAGTTTTAAAAAATTACAGTGTTACAGTTTACTAAAGAAAGAAAATGTAAATGAATTAAATCTGCTCGTATGACTAAGGATGAGATGAAAGTCTTGGTGCTGCTAAGATTCAATTCACTGAACCAAGTGATAGCCTGTTAGTGATAGTGGAGAGCATTGCACCAGAAAATAATGCAGTCTATCTCCAGAGGATCCCAAAATGCAATGTGAACTAAAAATTAGAATTGGTGTTGCGACTTATTTAGGAAAAGAGCCAGATAATAACAGGACGTCTAAACCTGAGCCATAGCTAAGAAAAGGTACTGTACTTCTTCTAAAAAGGATTATTTCAGAGAAGACATAGTTCATAGCAGTAAGTCTGAATCTGATACCCATTTTCAAAACCTACCAGCTTTCCATTGAAAGGAGAACTGAGGTAGATGACAAAGAAGTTGAGATAGTCACAGTTCTCAAACCTCCTCTTCCAGAACTGAAGGAGGCAGCTAAGGAGGCTCTAGACCATGAAGGAAAGGGAGCATCTGTATACTGAGATTACTCTTGAAAGAATGCTAGAGAGAGAGAGAAGTGCTAGAGCAGTTAATAGTCATGGGCACCACCTATGATGCATTTCTGGCCATAGTTCATAATTTTTCTTTGTCATGTGATTTGGGTATAAAATACTGAAAATTATGCTTATGCAATTTACTTGTCAGGGCATTGTGAGCGACATGAGAGAGAACGCTGCAAGATGTCAGCACTATCAGGTGATGAGAAAGGCAGGAGTCAGTGCAATGGCTGCTTCACTGTCATTCTCTATAACTGAAGAGGCATAGCTGAGGTAGCCATGGATATTATGGGGCCTCTCATTACTCTAATCACCACAGATAAAAGATAGATCTTGCTGGTGGTATACAATGTAAATAAGTACAATGCTTCTATTGAGATAGAAAATGTTGAAATGACCTATTAGAAATTTTCAACAGGATCCATTTCTCTGGAGAATACTGAAAAAGAGAGGACCTAACAATATATCAGACCTGATGATGTTTATTTCTTTATTTATTTTCTCATCCTGGTTTAAATGGGGTCAAAATTGATCCATGTGAACTGTTTCCAGACTCAGCCTAGAATAAGAAATGAATCAGAGGCAAATAAAACCAGACCCAAATCAAAATTACATTGCAATGTGAACAATAGTCAAAAATGACACAGATAAAGTTAATAAAATAAAACTGTATTCTTTAGCTAGTGTACTGCAGTGGTGGTGCTGCGGTAGCATTGTCGCCTAACAGTAAGACGTTGTCCTGTTCGATTCTCAGCTAGAGCATCTTCTGTGTGGACATATTCATGAATGGGCATACCTTCATTGAAGGTTGTGCATCAGGGCTGGCAACTCAGCATGTAAAAATGTACTGCCAATCATTAGCGGACCAGAGTTCTGCTGTGGCGACCCCAAACTGGGAAAAGCCGAAAGACACAACAACAACAACTCTTTAGCTAGTAGTAGAATTGCTATGGGGTAAAACAGTTATAAATGATCACCTGCCATGTATAAATAACTGGTTTGTTGGAGAAGTTTAACTTTAACTGGGCTATGCTGACAGCATTCACAGGCCACTTTATGTGGAAGTTGAACAAGCACCTACCACATCTCCTCTTTGTGTAGAGTGATGCACCAAAAAGCCATCCTTTTTACCATTGGATTTACCTTATTGTCATGGGGTGAAGGAGTATCTAACTATAAGTTACGATGAGTGTGAGCGTGAATGCAATTCCTACAAAGAGTCTCTTGTGGGATATGTGCTGGGTTTTAAGTATAAGCTTTGGGGACTCAGATCATAGACTTAACTTAGGAGTACCTAGCAAAACCACAGCAGCAATACAATTTTAAGTGTGACAAGACATCTAGAGCCCAAGTGCATACATTCAAACAAAGAGTAATGAGGTTTATTCCTGTTTAACAAAATAAGCTACAGGGAATACAAAATGGTCATTTCCCTGCTATGAAAACTACAGAACACAAAGATAAACCAGTTAAACATGAACCAGCCAGCAATACAAACACAGTCACTTTAATAGTAAGCGCTTTCGAAGGAGTCAGTGCCTCAAATTCTTCAGACAAAAAAAGGACAATGAACTCCACATTTAAATACAAAAAGGTAAATAGTTAATTATTCAATCATCAACTAACTGATTACCATCTCACCATTTAACTATTTAATTCTGTTAGTACATTTCATCACTATATTCCTAAATATTTAACCTTCTTTAAAATATTTACACTTCTATATACATCCAACTTTATTTAAAAAACATCAAATTTTTTAAAAATCAATAAAACATTTCCATAAATATTATGCTTATAAATCTAATTATTCTTAAAAAGCTTTGGTAAGTGTACCACCCTAGTTTTACTATGGGTGAATGCATGTAAAGCTAAATTAATATTTTATTTTATTTTATTATATTATTTACAATTTTTATTTTTCTAATTTTCTTACTTCCATGTTATCATATTTTATATATATATATATATATATATATATATATATATATATATATATATAATTGTGCAAAATAGACATAAATGTACCTATATTTACTAGCATATAAGCCAGTTCTGTACTAGAATGTACATTTCCCTGCTATGAGGAAGGTGAGGGATGTCATTTATGAGGCAGAGCTGCCAGGTAGGAGGCCAAACTCTACCATGTTAATATAAGCAAGGCGTACCATGAATGAGAGACACTAGAGTATAGTATATGCAGTGAGTTAAAAGAAGAGTTGGAGGAGGATCTGGTAGCCAGTCTTTTATGTTTAGTTCAAACTGATGTGTCAGTGAATAAGGTAGTGATGTCACACCAACCATGTCATACATAGGTTCATTTAATATGAGCAGTACAATAATACTTTGGGCACATGGTCACTTCTAGGTAGGGAGTACTTACCTAGAAGAGTACTATATAAACACAGAGACCAAATGGCCAATCAAAGGGGGGGGGGGTATTTTCAAAGCAGAGAAATGTCAGATAGAAATAGCAAAATGGCTCTACTACATTAACAAAGATGAAATTTGTCTTTCCAAACAAGGAACTGAATAGTGTAATTTAAAATGCATTTTTAAGTCCAACCTTCAATATTTGAGAGTGTCTAAAGAAAGCTTATTTAAGGTCCAAAAATGGGATGAGATATGTACAAAAATTGTATTATGCCGTATTAGATCAGTCTTTTTTTCCAGAGATGTTCTCAGGAAAAAATATTAAAAAATTGAGTTTCTTCTGTTTCTATTTCTATTGACAGGGAAGACTTGCTGGTATTTGTCAGTGAATTAATTTATACTTTTTTTCTGTACCCTTTTCCCTTTAGATAAGAGAAGAAAAATAGTTCTGTATCTTTTGGACACTGATTTTCATTCAGAAGAGCAGGGGTGGGAGGGAAACATTTGTGCTTCAAGGATCTCTTCAGAAGCTGAAAATATTGATTCTGAGGAAAGGGTTGCTTCAGATTTCCATCCCAAAGACTTTTTCTGATACCATATCTAAAATGAAAGATTTGTTTCAGTGGGAACAGTCTGATATTCCTATTGCCTAGCAAATGTATTATGATTTGTTACAGTTGGATGTTCCTCAAGCTACACCTCTACCTTCTGTTTTATCAGCTCTAGAGAATGCTTTTCTGACAGCTTGTAGAGACCCTAAAAACCAAAAAATACAACCTAATGGGAACCAAAAGAAAAAAGATGTATGATCAAGCAATGGAATATCCAACAGTTTAATAATCATAAGCACTTTCACTGAACCAAGTGAATCAGCTTCTTCAGACAATTTAAAAATCTTAACTTCCCAGTTTAAAAATACTGGCACAGGAACGCCAAACCAATGGGCTGGCAGCCCAAATACATGATGTCATTCAACACGATGCATTTAAAGCAGCATTAACCGTATAAAAGTAGTTGTATGTCATAATCATAAAAATCAACAATTACATCCGAAAAAGAACACACAAATAATCAGTTGAGGTAACAGATAACTGATAAAGTAAAATAAAATGAAATAAAAGAAACTATTGCAATGTAATGTAAGAATAAAATGTAAGAATAAAATACATCTACATAAACACAAATGATGGACAATAAATATAAATATAAACATATATATATAAAATGCATGCATCCAACAATTTTTTACCCATAACAATATTATATATTCTTGCACTAAGAACAGATGTTAAAGAACAATCAAATATGTGTGCAAATATACAATTAGGTAAATAAGTCAACAGGCCTATCTTGCCAGGGCTTTCAATTTCAACAAGCTTTTGATAGATAAAGCTTCATTCAACCCTGGAAAGGTATATGCAGCTGTTACAATCTGCCACTCTAACTCGGCCTTTTCTAATTTAAGTTCTCAAGGCCCCCCTCTTCGGTTGTGTTCCACTAGTTGTAAAACAACAAATGAAAAATTGTGGCTTGGAAAAGTGAGAGCATGTTTAGCTAAAGCACTGGTACTAGTTTTATTCATGATACTGTACTCATGATCATAAATCCTTTGTTTTAATTTCCTCCCTGTTTTCCCAATATAGAAAGCTATATTGGGAAAACAGAGAGGAAATTAAAACAAAGGAACTTAAATTGTGGGTAAAAACTTGTTGGATGCATACAACTACTTTTATACGGTTAATGCTGCTTTAAATGCATCGTGTTGAATGACATCATGTATTTGGGCTGCCAGCCCATTGGTTTAGCGTTCCTGTGCAAGTATTTTTAAACTGGGAAGTTAAGATTTTTAAATTGTCTGAAGAAGCTGATTCATTTGGTTCAGTGAAAGCGCTTACGATTATTAAACTGTTGGATATTCCATTGCTTGCTCATACGTCTTTTTTCTTTTGGCTTCAGCTTGTAGAGACCCTGTCAATCAACTTCCTGTTCCTAAGAAGTCTGATAGGTTATGTAAGGTTACTCTCACATATACTTTCTTTCTAATCCTAAAGCAGATACCATCATCAGGGCATCTGCTTCTGTGTCAGTCATGAGATTATTTGCTTGGTTATGATCTCGTAATCTTCATGAAAATGCTAAAACTGTAATTTAAATTCTCCCTGGACAAGAAATTCCTATTTGTTCCTTCTGTGGTATTTCACATTTGAAGAGAAGTAAAAGTTGATTCAAGTTGTGACCTAAAATTTCTAACTTTTCTTCCACTTCAACTGCCTTTTTCAAAAAGAATTGTAAGCAGCAAGGTGCCAACAAACAGAGTTTTAAAAAGCAATGGCAAGGAGTCTCCTAAAAAAGGAGAGGGTAGATCTCATTCAAAATCAGGGACAGTCCAAAATGTCAGAATGGCTGTTTGACTCTTCAGCATCATCATTGCTTCAATATTTAAAGCTGGAGTTCTCTTCTGTTTGACCATTTTGTTTTGAAGTTCTGGTTATGATTAAAGAGCAAAGGCACTGAAAGTTCTTGGTTTTGTTTGAGCTTCCATTCAAGTGTAGTTTTTTTTGCAAGTTTGTTGGTACACTTTTGCTTTGCCTTTTTTATTTTTTGGCTCATTTCAGTAGTTGAGCTTTGTTATAATATGAAAAATTCTACAAACTGTTTTTTCTTTTTAATTTTGTTACTATTGAAGAAGATGACCAAAATTTGGATGTATTGTTACATTCAGTGTCTGAAAATGTTATTGGTCTTACACAGTCTATTAGTACATTAATGAATACAGTACATGCCATCATCACACAGATGGCTACCATACTTCCTAATGTTTCCAGTAGTTTTAAATGATTTATTCTAGTAGTACAATCAGTGTTGCAGTAATATGAATTTGATGAACAATACTAGCATTCGTGCCTTGGTGACAAACTCTAATGACACCCAGGATTTTGCAATTGAAAAGTTACCTATGGAATGCGCAAACCCATTTTTTGATGATGGCAGCATTTTTGTTGATGATAAAGCCAGTACTTTGAATGGTGAGTTCATCATCTCAGCTTCATGTAAGTCAAATATTTTCAAATTATAATACAAAATTTTAAAACTGAAATCTCTAGAATATGATAATTTCTATTTAGAACACTGTTTCCCAGTTAAACTTGTGCTATTCGGGCTCATACTTTACAAATTCCTGAATGGGATTTTGTAAATGATGACATCTGTTCACAGCTGGCAGAGTTCCACAATACTGGCCTGCAAATTCTCCATTTTCTTATGAGGCAAAATAAAAAAGATTAACATTTTAAAACAAGGCATTCATACGTTGGATTCCAAAATTAAGTTACATCCCTGTTTTACTAGCTTTAATGCATTTTATGAAGGTATTTCAGTTAAAGTGTGATCTCACTTTGTCATAATCACACATAAAAAAAACAAAAGAAATGTTTCAGGGACAAAGATGTTTACTTAAATAATAAAGCCTTCTTGTTAAAATATAATAGCAACATAAACAGTAGCGATAGCAATCATTTTACTATGTTGCCACAACCAGCTCTAACATGATCTCTCTAGTAGTGATAGTTGTTCATCTGCTCTGAACCAGGATATTACTTCTTTGCCAAGGTGGTCTGAAAGAATTCAGTCCAATATGGCTGATTCTAATATTAAGAGCAACACCCTGATTAATTGCTTGAGTCACAAAAATGATGTGACATATTCTGCAGTTACTTCTCTTTAACTGGTCCCTTTGGAGCAGTTCCAAGTAAGAGGCGATTCACAAGGCAGACTTAGGGGCTGGGGCCAATATTGGGGATGAGGATGGAGTCAACACAGATGAATGGTGACTGCCCTCTTTTCAGCTTTAATTCCTTTTTGTTAAATGAGCATCATTTAATTGAATGTTTTCAAAAACATTTTTCATTTATTCTTGTAGAGCTAAACTGACTGATGTTCTGATTGATGTAAGGTTTTATGCCGGAAAATTAAATTTGCAATATATTTTATCTGATATTAATATAATAGGATCCACAGCTGACTATATGTATTAGAAAAAAGTTGTTGCAACCACATTTATTATTAACTTTGCAAACCCTTGTTGATGCATATATCAAAAGAGATCAGATCTTTGATTAACACTATCAAATGCAATATCTGGCACAGCTCTAGAAAAGAAAGACAGGCTTTACATAGACTTGGTAATTTTGCCATTTTGCATGTCATGAAAGCGGACAAAGGTAAGGGGTATCAAATGATAGATAGTTACAAGTGTATAGATTGTTGTTTATTTCATCTGTTACGCCAAGGTTACATCAACTTTGAAACCTAGGATTTTTTTTTAAATTGATTCACCTTTTCTAGGTAGAATTTTTTGGTATACCAAAAATGTACAAGAGTAGTATTAATCCACCATTAAGGCCAGTTTGTGACAGCTACGAAGGGTAACATTTCAACTTATTTGCATAAGATTCTTAACCCTGTTGTTCAGCAGACTAAGTCCTTCCTTAAGGATTCATGGATGTTTCTTGATTGTTTGAGCAAGTATACTTTTACTGGCAAGGAAATGTTTATGTTCACACTTGATGTTGAATCCTTATACACCTGTATTTTACAGGATGTGGATGTTGAACATGTGAGGTTATACCTAAGTAAATTTACTGTTTTCACCAATACATATGTTAACACCATTTGTCAGTTGTTGGATCTTGCTTTACAGAATATATATTTTTTTCATTCCATGATGTTATTTATCACCAGGTTAAAGATGTGGTGATGGGGAGTAAAGTAGTTGCAGCTTTTGCTAATTGTGAGAGGAAGGATTGTTAACTTTCTCAAAATTTTCTAAGTCAGTTTCATTTTATAAAAGTTACACTGACAATTTTTTTTTTTTGGAATGGCCCTGAAAATGATTTAATGGAGTTTATTTGTTTACTTAATAATTCTACTCCATTTTTGTCCTTTACTTTGGGAGATAAAGGGAACGTTGAGAACTTTTGGATGTTCGTATCACTATGGATTTAGATAACTAAATTTCATAGTAATATTTACTGAAAAAAAATGTTGTTAATAATTATTTGCATTTTAAAAGCTTGAACCCATATTTTATGAAATGGAACATTATTCGTGGTCAATTTATCAGACTGAGTAGAATCATCAGTGATGATTTTGTGGTTTTGGCTGAAGCCAGTTTTTGTAAAATCACTTTTTGAACAGAGAAAGAGAGGCTATCATTCATAGAGATTTGATAACATCATTTATGAAGTTAAAGGAAAAAGGTCTGATAAACATTCATCAGTTTTAAGATTTGGTTTCACCTCTAAAGTTGTAGGATCCGATAGTGATAAAAGTTGTTTCAATTAATGCTTTTCCCATGCCTATCAGTGTCAATAGTGAAAATATTAGAAAAATTATTTTTGATAACTGGAAAATCATTGCAGACAACCAAGACTTGATTAATGTAATAGGTAAACTGGCCTAATTTTGTTTACAAAAAGTCTGCTAATTTTAAGAATGGTTTGAAAGATCTAAAACCTGTTTAGCATCTAGAAATGGGCCATTTGACACTTACATGTGCAAAGTTTGTAAACATTGTAGGTTTATCAATAATGGGCGCAGTGTTTTTCTGAGGCACAGTGGGGAAGAAATTTATAGCAATGGAAAATATAATTGCAAGTCCTCCCAAGTTGTATACCTTAAAGCCTGTGCTTCGTGCAAGGGCTTCTATATGGTTAAAAACCATGAGAATGCTCTCACAGAGAATTAATGAGCAGAGACTAGCAATATTGAGGGGTGAGGATACCAATGCCTTAGCTAAACATAAATTGCCATGTAAAGATTTTTAAAAAATTATATTTTTTATTTTTGGTTTTAGAAAAAAATCAAACCTGATTTTAATATGGGTGATGGGAACAATATTTTAGAAGTTCATGAAGTTAGATGGCAACTTAATCTAACTGCAGATATTCCACCCAGTTTTAAAGGACTCAATCAATATAAAATGTATTTTAAAAGCAAAAACGTTGTAAATCATTTTTCTTATATTTATAAATGTATTCCTTTGTACATTTTTTATTATAGTCTAAACATGTTTATAAGTGTTTTACTATATAAAAAGTGTTTCCAGGGATGTACATATTGTTTAGTTTGATAATTTCATTGTGGTGATCTCTAAAAATGGGTGCTTTGAGCATCAGCTGACTTGTGATTGCATGATTTATTCACTAGTTAAAGTTGGAGTCATCTTCTGTTTGACCATTTTCTGATGAAATTCTACTTATGATTATAGAAAAAAAACACAAAAAGTTATTGGTTTTGTTTGAGCTTCCATTCAAGTGTTTCAAGTGTTTTTGTAAATTTTTGGTGTACTTCTGTTAGGAGAGCATAAGAGTTAAAAGCTCTTATGGTGAGTCAGCCCTACTTCATTTTCTACAACAAGAGAGTTTCTTTGAGAACTAATCTTTCTTTTTATGCCTAAAATGGTCTCAGAGCATACTTTTAGCCAGTCTATTAATCTTCCTGTCTTTTTCCCATACACCAAAATCAGGAAAGAAAAATATCTTCAAACTCTGGATTTATACAGGCAGCTCAGATACTACATAGACAAGACTCAATCCTTCAGGAAAATTGATCAACTGTCTCCTATGAAGGTAAGAGGAAAGAACAACTATCATCAAAGCAGGCAGTTTCTAGATGGTTGTCTTATGCTATTTCTTTTTACCAGATTTACCATGACAAGCCATTTCCAGACAGGGTTTGGGCCAATTCCACAAGAGCTTTGGCTTCTTCACTGGCCTTCTGGAAAGGGGTGGATTCTAGCAGTATTCTACGGCCAGGAATTTAATCTCCTGTACATACTTTTATAAAGTATTACAAACTGGATTCCATTTCCAGATCCAGAGCAAGATTTGCTAGGACCATTCTCCAGGAGTCCCTGAATTCTTCATTCTCCCTTTTTGATT